>NC_090228.1:2090198-2390198 GCF_024489055.1 Chanodichthys erythropterus
ACTGTGGACCCGTTGGCATCTCAGAACGGTTAGTTCTTGTAAATCTCCCAAAACACTCTTCAGGCCTTATGCAGTTTACAGTTTACAAAGTGTCAGGATGTGAACACCCAGAATATTAGACCGTACATTTTGTGTGGCAAATAACTTCATAACACTCCTGTTTTTGTTTTTTGTTTTATTAAAGGACAAAGTCCATTTGTTTTAGGAAACGTACATTTAGTTAGTTGTTTTTAGTTAGTTTGCCTTTGACACTTCACATCTCAGTGTAATCTAAAGATAAGTGTAATTTGTACAATCGCTCGACCCAAACGAAAGAGTGGCACCAACCTGTTCTTTATCACACACACACAACACACACACACACACACACACACAGGGCAGGGTCAGATGATGCCTGACCTCTCAGAACCTAAACATGAGCAGGAGTGTGTGTGTGTGTGTGTGTGTGTGTGTTTACAGCAGAGAAGCTCACACTCTGATCTGAGATCAGCTCACTCACACAATCACAGCAGGAACATCCATTCAGAGCAGCATCAATCAACAAATCTTTATCAGTGTATGAAAAACAAAACAATAACAATAACAGTACAATATGATATTAAAGTTGTAAAGGAGGAAAAAGGCACCCAATCCTCAGATCTGACAGATATTCAAGGCTTTGCTGGTGCCAAAAATTCATCTCACAAAACATTTACAGGTCACTTTTCATCCCAAATTTAATATAGTGCTGCTTGAAAGTTTGCAGAATCTGAAAATGTGATTAATTTGAACAAAATAAGAGGGATCATACAATATGCATGTTATTTTTTATTTAGTGCTGTTCTGAATAAGATATTTGACATAAACAAGGTTTACATAATATAAATATATAGACATAAATATGACCCAATTCAAAAGTATGTGAACCGTTGATTCTCAATACTGTGTGTTTTTGGGTTTTGTGATGTTGTTCATGAGTCTCTTGTTTGTCCTGAGCAGTTTTCAAGCATCTTTGCATATTTCCAGCAGTGACTGTATGATTTTGAGATTGATCTTTTCACACTGAGGATGATTGAGGGACTCAAACTCAACTATTAAAAAAGGTTCAAACATTCACTGATGCTCCAGAAAGAAACACGATGCATTAAGAGCCGGGGGGTGAAAACTTTTGAATTTGAAGATCAAGGAATATTGTACTTAATTTGTCTTCTGGCAAACATTTAAGTTGCTTCCGAAAGGCAGTACTAAATGAAAAACAATGATATTTAAATAAAAAGTTTAATGCATTGTGTTTCATTCTGGAGCATCAGTGAATGTTTGAACCTTTTTTAATAGTTGTGTTTGAGTCCCTCAATCATCCTCAGTGTGAAAAGACGGATCTCAAAATCATACAGTCACTGCTGGAAAAGGTTCAAATACACAGAAGATGGTGGAAATCTGAAGAATTTTGGAGCTGGAGGATTTTTCTGAAGAACAGAGTTCAGTTTAACTGCTCAGGACAAACAAGAGACTCATGAACAACCATCACAAAACATAAAAACAGTCGTGGATCATCAGGTAACCACACACAGTGTTGAGAATCAATGCTTCACAAACTTTTGAGCGGGCTGTTTTAATAAATTCAGCTATTGTTTTGTCTTGTGGACTTCTTTTATGTAAAATATCTTATTCAGGACAGTATTAAACAAAAAAATAACATGCATATTATATGATCCCTCTTAAAATTATTCACATTTTCACAGAATCTGCAAGGCGTTCACAAACTTTCAAGCAGCACTGCATATATCAAACAAAATGAAGCCTGATTTAATGACCATTTTTTATTATACTGTAATCTTACTTCCCATTTTTAATAGTGATTCTTCTTAGATTCTTATTACTGTAAACAAATACTGTAATTCAACTTTTTTTCTTCAATTAAGCATGTAATATAATATAATTTAAATAATATATCTTTGTTTTGCACTTTAGTAATAATAATGAGATTTGTTTTGTTTGAGAGAAGAACATGTGTCATGAAAATAGGCTTCTTTTTAAGTAAATGATATTTCGATTTGTTTTTTTGGTAGTGAAATATGACCTGGGCACGTTCTTGACTGTTTCCGTGAGATTTACACATGAACATTTCTTTCTTTTCTCTAACAAAATTCACAGTTCTGTTGTTGTTTTTTTCAAAGTCACCTAAAGAAAGAGCTTATAGAAATAGTTAAGAGCAGAAAAGATGAATACATTTGCATTTTAGTTAAAAACCATGATACATTATTTGTCATCTTCAGTCTTTTAGTATATTTACAAACTTTTATTTTTTTAATCAAAGCATAAACGAGTAACTGTGCCCAGATTACGACCCTCCTGCTCACAACTAATTCCCCAAAATCTCATCAAGCGGACTCTCCGATGCTTTCAGAGATCCGGTTCTCCGGAGAGGAGCAGCAGTGAAGGGGCTTTTAAAGGGCTCGTCTTAAAGGGTCGTGACAGCGCTAACAGAGAGCTAAAACATTCCCTACATCACAATCCCAGAATGCCGAGCTCTGGAGGGGAAATGGAAGTGCACTTCCATGTAACTGCTTTGTGAAGCTGGTCAATAATTAACTAAAACCAATCAGTAACAGTTTCCAAAAATCAACTTCAAAAACAAAAATTAAGGCATTCTTCACTAAAAATCCCACACAGCCTCAGTGACGACTTTGGTTTGTCCCTCTAAAGAACGTCCCAAAAGTGCCTAAGAGGTGCTGTGTCTCCTGGGAGATGTGGTTTCGTGTAGACGGAGGTGTGTTGGTGTGTGTGTGCTTGTGCTGTGTGTGTGTCCTATCTGCGGGCGGCCGATGGCGGAGCGCTGAAGAGGTTTGTGAGGCTGCTGGGAGATGTTTGTGGTAGCAGCAGGTTGCCGTTGGTGGTGGACGGGCGACTGATCCGAAGACGTCTCAGGTACTCGGCGTGAACGGGTTTGTGGCTCTGCAGCACCTTGATGGCCTCATCGATGGGAAACCACTCCCGCTTACGGCCTACAGGACAAATACTGCGGCATTAGTGAAATGCAATATGGGAAGTGTTGCAAATATTAGTATGTTACAAATGTACGGTGAGGTCCAACGGTCTAAGGCCACATTTTAATCTGGAACTTTTAAAACTGGAAATAAACAAGAACGTTTCTTGGGTAGGATTCTGAAGAATGTGTGACATTTGTGTTAAAACATCCTGCACAAAAATGACCTTGCTTCCGTTTGGAATGTTCTTATATCATGGATCGTCATCATGCATTAGTGTTTCAATTCAATTTCATTATAAAATAAAATACAACATATAGTCATGAGAATTTTAAATAAATTAAATTAAATAATAAAATGAAATATTAAAGTACAATAAAATAAAACAAAACGGTGATGAGAATGAGAGGTTAATAAAATTAAATCATAAAATGCAATAAAATAAAAAAAAAGTCATGATAATTTAATTAAATTATATAAAATAATAAAATTAAGTAACAAAATAAAATAAAACGGTCATGATATGATGGATTAATTAAATTAAATTAAATAATAAAATAAAATACGACAGTCATGAGAATTTTAAATAAATTCATAAAATTAAATAATAAAATACAATAAAATTAAACAAAAGAGACATTAGAATTTGAGAGATTAATAAATAAAATAATAAAATAAAATAAATAGCCATGAGAATTTGAGAGGTTAATTAAATTATTAAAAACACAATTAAATAAAAAAATACAATCGAATAAAAAAATCTTGAGAATATGAGGGATTCATTAAATTCAATTAAATAATAAAATATAATAAAATAAAATAGTTATGGCAATTTGAGAGGTTAATTCAATTATATAAAATAATACAATTAATTAATTAAATAAAATAAAATGGTCATGAGAATTAATTCAACTAAATTAAATAAATATAAATCAATAAAAAAAAAATAATGAAATTAAAAATTAAAAATGCTAAATAAAATAAAATAATTAAATGCAATTCAATTTAAAAAATGAAAATGAAACATGAAGTATAAAACAGCAGATGAAACCAACATGTGTGAGCAATATATGTGCAGTCAGTTGAAAAATCAGTAGATCCCAAGGGTCGAATACCTTGCAGATCCATAACAAAAACAGCACACACACACACACACACACACACACACACACACACACACACACACACACACACACACACACACACACACACACACACACACACACAAACACACACAAACACACACACACACACACAAACACACACAAACACACACACACACACACACACACACACACACACACACACACACACACACACACACACACACACACACACTCACCAATATTGACAGAGTCCTCCCAGGCATCCAGCGTCTCTGTTACCGTCAGCACATACACGTACGTCCGGTGTTTCCGGTCCTGGTTCTGCTGTTGTTGAAAAATAAACTATTTCAGTATGAGGGACTGTAATTACATCATCTCCTGATACATCCATTCAAGAGTTAAAACGGTCCAATCAGGAGGGGGAGAAGAGCCTTACCTCAAACACACCGAGCAAACGTCCTAATTTACCCTTCACACCAGCCTGAGGGAGAGAGAGCAAGAGAGATAGGATCAAATCCACAACAATCCTTCATTTAACCATGAGATTCCTGGTAAATAACAGACGTCTGACCTCACTGAATATGAACATCAATCAAAAAAGTGTCTGCTAAATGAGTGCCGGGCGGAAAAACATAAAGCTGTGCCCTGACTCCTAGAAATGACGTAAAATGTCATGTTGTCGCACCTCCTCAAACACCTCCCGAACCGCAGCTCCACAGGGCTCCTCCTCCGGCTCCATTCCTCCGCCAGGAACAATCCACTGATCCGGGTTTCGACTGCTGCTGACCAACAACACCTGTGGAAAACAGGTTCAAAGTGTGATTTTTCTGATAAAAATTGGAATTGGGATTTAAAATGCAATTTAAAAAAAAAAAAAAATCCAGGTTTGCTGTGCTTGTTTGTAAAGCTGCACAATTTGGCCAAGAATTGTTTATTATTGAAATATCAATATCAGTGTTATTTTAGCATTATTTTATACTATTATAATTTTTATTAACACCTTGAATTACATTTTATTTTTATATTTTAATTTTTTTTAATGTTTTGTTGTGTTTGTCAATTTTTTTAGTTTTTATTCTTTTAAATATAACTATTTCCATTTAATTTTTTTAATGTCAGTTTTAGTTTTCATTTATTTCCAATTAGTAATTGTAGTGTTTCAACTTAAAGCTGAAATTAAATACGAAAAACTAAATGGAATTATTTTAATTAAAATTTTTTTTTAAGTTTTCCATATTTGCACACAATTCTAACAAAAGTACACTTTTTATTTGCAGATATTATGTACAGTGATATTATATCCTATATATTAACATGTTAATTTTTTAACACAAATAATGATGTGGAAAAACATTTATTATTATAACATTTATTATATATAAAACATTTATTATTAGGGATTACCGATTACCGATAAATGTTCATTTTTTAATATTATTGTTAAATTGTTTAATGTTATTGTATATAAATCGGTTGTTATTTCTATTTTTATTGTAATTTTAGTTAAGGTTTTAGTAATTTTGTTGGGTATTTTTGTCATTTTTTTGTTAAAAATGTCTATATAGCTTTTATTAATTTTTATTTCAGTTTTGGTTTCTGATGTATTAAAGAAATGTGTCCATAATATTATAATGAGAACATTATAATCGTTTGTTTTGGACATGGCTTTTAATGGTGAGACTTTTGTTTTTATAATCAGGCTCTCAAAAATTATATAAATATTTTGATTTAGGTTTATCGGCCAATATATCGGTTATCAGCTTTCAAATATAAAGAATTATCCGTTATCGGCCAAAATGTTCATATCGGTGCATCCCTAATTATTATTTATTTTTATTTTTTTAAGTGTGGGTGAGGGTTCAATTATTGCTGTATTTTTTAAATAATTAATAATGGGTCTCAACAAAAACGTTTTAATAGTTTTAGTTAACAATAATAACCCCGTGTGAGTGACTTTTGACAGATGGATGCAGCAGAACTGCAACTGTGATGCTATATCCTGCTCTCTGATTGGCTAATCCTCCAGCTGCTCATAGGCCCTCAGGTTTCTCCTGCACTAAGAGGATTGTGGGATTGATGATGGTGGCACAGTGACATCACGTGCGTCTGACAAGTTCATGACACTTGTTGTCACCTGGCATGTTCTGGGCCAGACGGAGGTTATTTTTATGGTGTGCCGCACACAGGCTTGAGTTTGTGTCACAGAAACGACAAAGGAAAGCTTTGATTTCAGCTCTTCTGTTCCAGTTCATCTAAAACACAGCTGTTTTCTTGAAACATGTTAGTCCAGTTCTGATTTCTCAGGGTCGGTCACACATGACCATCAGCTTAAGGTACAAAAGAGCTGATTCTCAACCTCAATCAACAAAACAACCTCGACCTGTGTGTTCCTGTCACTCTGTGATGAAGTACAGTTTAGGAAAAATTGACAACAATGAAACCTCTTGTACAAACAGGTTTGAGAATAACTCAACCACAACCTGTAATTTACAGTCCTATAATTCCACCCTGCTGAAAACACGTCCATATCACATTCGACCCCAAAATAACAAAAATAAATCAAGGATAATGTGCAGTCAGCCAGGCATTGTTGCAGTATAATCTCTTTTACATGGGCGATAATTTTGGTTTACCAAATAAATAAACAAGCTAATCTACACAGCTGGTATATACTGCATAAATAAACAGAGATTGATTTTGTTGATATGAAGAGAGAAAGACGTCAAATTATCCATCAATCCCTCACACAGCAGCGTTAACTAGTTTTTTGTGATTTACTGCCAAGTTAATATAACAAAGTAAAAAGTGTTACAAATGAACATGGGTTTTATTTAAAATAAAATATAAATATTTTATGATGTTGACTGTGGAAATGCATCATCACAGTGTGTGAAAAGGCTACTTTCTATGATCCATCAATTCCTGATGGACAAAATCCATTGTTTTTTGTCAGAAATAAGTCAAATTACTATAGTAAAATAGATTGTGAAAGTCATTTCAGATTCTCAATGACGCATCAAGGACGTTTGTAATCAAAACAAAGTGGGTGCGAAACATGAATCATCAGGTGTCTAATTGAATCACAGCCACTTATTTCCAGCTATGTCATATTGATTTAGAGTTTAATGCATAAACATAACAGATCTGATATATTCACACGACTGATTTTTGCATGTAAACTCACTGCAGCACACGATCGTCTTTCATAATCATATTTTCTCACCAGTGGAGATCACAGCCGCTGTCAGACTTTCACCCAACATCACCGCATCCGAGCGCCATGACCTTATTACAAGGACAAACACCCTGGAGCAACCCAGGGTTAAGAGTCCCGCTTAAGGACACAATGGTGGGAATCTGATTTTGTCTGTGGATTTCTCTGGAACGAACCAGTTAGCAGCCTTATCGACCAGACCGCACCACAAACAGACCCGTGTTATTTTAGGACCACTGTGATACTATTTTTTAAAATATGTCTAATTTATTTCGGTTTTAAGTTATTTTAGTACATCAAGTTAAAGTTATTTTAAACCACTCACACAATAGACCAGTGTTATTTTAGTATATTATTAGAGTTTTTATAAATATTTTTGTATATTTTAATATTTTAGTTTAGTTTTAGTTATTTAGTTGGGTGTTTTGTAGCTTTTTAGTGTCTATATAGTTTTTATTAATTTTTATTTGAGTTTTATTTTTTAGTAATTTTAGTGCATAAAGGTAAAGTTACCACTCACAGATAGACCAGTGTTATTTCAATATCATTGAGATACTATTTTTTATTTATATTATATTTTTTATTAATATTTTGAATCAGTTTTTAATTTTTTTTTTTAAATTTTCATTGTGATTTTAGTTAGTTTTAGTAATTTTGTTGTTTTTTTAGTCATTTTTGTAGTTTTTTTGTTTTGTTTATTAAAAATATGTCTATATATAGTTATACATTTTTAAGTTTTAATTATTTTAGTACATGCTAAACTAAATTGTGTAAAATGTGTTCTTTGCAACTAGCTGAAAATTAAAAAAAAAAAAAAAATTGTATTTTACATAATAAAAGTGTTTCTTATGGTTTTAGTTTTAGTTTAGTCTTCTATGATAACCCTGAGACCCAGACAAAAAGCATCATCACTTAATAAAGAGTCAGGTGACTACATCTGTATATGGTTGAAATAATTCTTGTGACTATTTTAGCAGTAGCAGAGTTATTCTAAATCTGCTGTATGTTTACAGTAACAGATTCTAGGAAAACAGGTCTGTATTTAATCATAAACACATCACATGATGCTAAATGGAGTGACATTTCTCCTGCTTTAGACACCTGTAGCATTACAGGCATGCATTGTGGGACAAATGGAAGACTTTGGATGAGACAAATCACTGTTTAAATCCTACTAACACACTCACAGATTTTGCCATTGCTGATCACCGCTGTGGCGAGAGACTGAGTGTATGAAGAGCGCTGAAAGGGAGGGATTTTGACTCATGCGCTCGCTGATCCTCTGCCCTCTACTCACCCTCTTTCACTCCGACACAAAGGGCAGCCATTTCAAATGAGTTCCCCTCGCTTACACAGACATGCACTGACTGCGGATCGGTCTGTAGTTGGCACGCGGTGCCGGGAATGTTTGTGGAGCTGGTCTGAGATCAGCGGGCATGAGCGAACAGACGCCGTGATGGGTAAAACTACAGAGTTGATATGCAGCAACCACAGATTTACACACACAACAGCTCAAACTACTCAGATTCTTCTGTTCGGTTACTTGGATACAAGGAAGAGATCATCGGAAAAGCAGAAACCTCTGGCACAAAACTAACTCGTATATCTGCAGGTTTATGGTGTGATTAATTATTTACAAGATGCACTCAAGACTTTACTGGTCGCCTACAAGATAATTAAAACCTTTTATTGCCTGTATTCATGTTTTACTGTATGAATCACACATTAAACACAAAAACTGCACTGTAAAAAAATTATTTTTTAAAGTTGTACATAAAGATTAGTTCACTTCAGAATTAAATTTTCCTGATAATTTACTCACCTCCATGTCATCCAAGATGTTCATGTCTTTCTTTCTTCAGCCGGAAAGAAATGAAGGTTTTTGAGGAAAACATTCCAGGATTTTTCTCCATATAGTGGACTTCAATGGGAACCAACAGGTTGAAGGTCCAAATGTCAGTTTCAGTGCAGCTTCAAAGAGCTCTACATGATCCCAGACGAGGAATAAGAGTCTTATCTAGAGAAACCATTGGCAATTTTCTAAAAAATAAACAATTTATATTCTTTTTAACCACAAATGCTCATCTTGCACTGCTCTGCGATGAGCCACGCATTATGTAATCATGTTGGAAAGGTCACGGAAGTACCGAGGGTGGAAAACTAATTTTCTCCTCAAACTTAAAAATTGTCCGACATACCTTTTTTTTAAAATGCCATATGACTTAGTCTTTGCATATTTTCTTTGTAAACACTTGCTTGGTACATCAGCCTACGTCACACGTGACCTTTTCAATGTGATTACTTAATGCGTGGAGCATCGCAGAGCAGTGCAAGACGAGTATTTGTGGTTTGTGGTTTTTTTTTTTAGAAAATCACCAATCGTTTTGCTTGATAAGACTCTTATTCCTCGTCTGGGATCATGTAGAGCTCTTTGAAGCTGCACTGAAACTGACATTTGGACCCCAATTGGTCCCCATTGAAGTCCACTATATGAGGAAAAATCCTGGAATGTTTTCCTCAAAAACCTTCATTTCTTTTCCACTGAAGAAAGAAAGACATAAACATCTTGAATGACATGGGGGTGAGTAAATGATCAGGAAATTTTAATTCCAGAGTGAACTAATCCTTTAAGTCCTTTAAGTGTTTTTAAAGTAAATCCTAAAAACATTTTTTTTTTTTTTTTTCAGTGTTGCCCTCATACACTGAAACAAGCAGCAATGCCTTTATCCATGGCTAGAGATACTCATCAACAAACCTGCAGCAAATTCAAAATGATCTGATGTGACATAAATGTGCTTTCTTAAATCTCCATTCTTGGAAGTAGAGTAACCTGGTGCAGCTGTATACATGCAGAAACAGGAGAGCTGCAGTCTGACGTGCTTTTATTGCATAACTGCACTACGGAAGCCCGCTGACCGACAGTCTAAAGTGCCTTTAAGTCATGGGTAACAGGACAAGTCATAGGGACAGCCGGAGCGAAGCTGACATGTGTGTGATGGGTGGGTGGGTGGTTATGGATGGATGGAAACAAAAGGTTTAATCCAGTTTTCTAATGGGTTATCATGCATTTGAAACAGGTTTACTCGACTAATGAGGATCAATGGGATTTTGTCCTGTACAGTGTTGTGTGACAGTGATTACAGCCCTAGATGAGAATTAAATGAACAGATGTGCTCTAGATTACGCTGCGCAGTGATCTGAACAGTTACAAACACGCATGCTGCAAAAACTTTCTAAGAACACCTGACAGTGATAAACTGATTTCAGATCACTTCTAAAATGTAAACAGTGTCGGGATAGTACAATATTTGTTTGGAATAAGTTGGAAATCAAAATTAAATATATCAATCTATGCATTTATATCTATATTAACTCTAAAATAAAGGAATACATTTTTTTTAATAATCTATTATATTAGATTAAAATTAATGCATGCTTTTTTTGACTAACATAAATAAAAATTAGATTAAAATTAAATAAAGAAATACATGAGCATAGTGAGTTGAACAAATTATGTAACTTAGATTTTTAACATACATTTTTTAGTGTTTATAAAATATGGATGCCTTTTAAATTTTAGGATGGGGTTCACCAGGTTGTTTATATTTGGGGGTCCTTCTTTGACATCTAAGAGATTGAAAACCCAGCGACATCACATGACACCTGATTTATAGCTCATATTTATACAGTATATATTCTTCAAATATCTGTTTGTTGACATATATTGGTGATGGTGATACAGTGATTTCTCACCAGAGCATCATGTCTGGTTTAGATAATATCTCCGTACCTCATCCTCCCGTTCGTTCTTGAAGCACAGACACGCCGCCCGCCGCTTGAATCCTTCCCGGTCGTACGTTCGAGTCTGGTTCGGTTTGAACTTCATGCTGAAATCCTGTCGGTCCTTCGGTTGATATATCCGACTGCCGGTCAGTAATGCTCCGTGAACGGCCCGAGCTCCGTGAGTCACCACCGACGGTCAGAAAGACGGAGCAGTACCGGGCTGGACCGAGCCTACGGGTTTGCGTCGGTTTAAAATCCTATTTAACGCATTCCTCCGCGTTCAGTCCGGTAAATTCAATTCTTTAACGTCAACTCTGCATTCCGCTACCCATTCCCAGGTCAAAATGCCTCGTCTTCTCCCGGTATATATACGTGTGTGGTGGGCCGGGTGGGAAATTACTAACGTTAGTATGATGACGGCTTGGTTCTTAATATTCATAAGTGAAACCGTTAGCATTGGAAGGTTACCAGGCAACGTCAGCATACATTAACCAACAGCTTCCACCATTGGAAGGCAGCGCCGCTACGTCATCACAAACTAATTTATATACATGAGCGGCACCTTCGTCGTAGTAGGATCAGCGCTCGAGACCTCCGTCAGGCGGGTCCGTGAACTGCGCTCGCTCACACATGTCCGTTACCGCATTACTGCGTGGCCTCCTGTCACATATTCCGCAGATTAATATATAACTGATCTTTACTGTTAATTTAAGAATTGTTATTTAGACGAAATACGTAATTTGAGCATAGATAGGCCTATCTGTTGAGCACAAACACGAATCAATCACGTGCTTTTCGACAAAATATGTAGATATTAAGAATAATAAAAATAAACGAATGCAGAAATTAACTTATATTAAATTAATACTGTGCACCATTCCCAACCAGTTGAGTAAAAAGAGGTGTAATACCTGTAAACTTTTCTCTGCGGTTAGTGAGCATCTACTGGACTTTGGCATAAAGATACCGATCTGATTAAATTATGAATGATGACATTGTTTAACTTTGACAAGAAAGGAATTCGACAACATTGTAGGCTAATCAATGTGAAAACATGATGAAGAAAGAGTTTGGGAGAGAATTGTCAGATTTGAGTGATTCAATCATCACTTTTACAGAGAGCATTTTTCAAGGTGGGTTTAATCTTTAAATCATTTGTAATCGGACATTTGACTCAAAACCAAATCTGTGGACCTGTGACAGCAAAGAGGGAACCTTCCCACAACTTTCACTAACTATTTTGTGTTCAAATTTTACAAAAATTATATAATGAGCAAGTGCATCATGAATCCATTTTCCAAACAGTATTTTTGTCTTATCCTGAATCACTATGATACACCTATAATAAGTGTTTATATTCGGACTATTTTAGACTGGTTCGGTTCAGCACCGCTGCGGAGTAGCACAGTACCTGCGTGACTTGTCAGAGAGAAGTAGCCCCGGCTACGAAGTTCTTCTGCAAGACGCATGCAGTTCTGTTTATTTAAGGATTAGTCCACTTTTACATAAAATTTTCCTTATAATTTACTCACCCCCATGTCATCCAAGATCGTCAGTCGAAAAGAAATTAAGTTAACTGGTGCTGCGTTCGTTCCGTAAGTAGAATAGGGAAGGCGTAGGACATACGGTGTAAGCTTTTTGAAGAATACGGAAAGCGGAAGCACGTGCAACGCGATCATTTGTGTTTATAAAGCATATACAGTTATATTTTTTTTCAAGAATGGAAGATCGTTTCGCTAGATAAGACCCTTATTCCTCGTCTGGTATCGTTTGAAGCCCTTTGAAGCTGCACTGAAACTGTAATTTTGACCTTCAACCATCTGGAGGCCATTGAAGTCCACTATATGGAGAATAATCCTGGAATGTTTTCATCAAAAACCTTCATTTCTTTTTGACTGAAGAAAGAAAGACATGAACATCTTGGATGGCATGAGGGTGAGTAAATAATCAGGAACTAATCCTTTAACTGCTAAAGTGCCAAAAGTTACGGACTGCATATACTTATAACATTATAAATATTTTATTATTATCTTATGTTGTTCTTTGAACGTCTTTATACTATTTTTACTTGATGAATGTTTTAATAACGTTGAGAAAATGTTCTGAGTACAACATATCCGTAACGTCCTTATGATGTTACTTGTACTTGACGAATATTAACGTTAACTTTTTATGAATATTACAAATAAACGTTCAAAGAATGTTATATTGTGAGTAAAAATAAGGTTAGGAGAATGTTGTAAATACATTATCGCAACCTTAACAATTTAACTTGACATCTTAACACTTTAGAAATATTGCAAATCACTTTTCCCACATAAATCCATTATTATCTTAATACACCAATAAAATTCAAGTGAACATCATTCTTGATGAGGAAGATTAATTAACCTAAGACAGACAGAAGAACCACACATGCCTGCAGTCGTCATTCCTTTAATGAGTGAATTACAGACATCTGGTTAGTGAGTAAACTAACTTGTGTCATGAACCATGATGACGTAGACTAGAACCTCAAACTCAACATGGGCCAAACTCATTAAGCACGTTAATAAGACAGCAGCATAATGGAAATAAACGTTTGCCATGGGCTTTCAGCTCAACAGATTCTGAGACAGATCAGAGAAGCGTGAATCTGTTCACGGCCTTAATGAGATTACATGGATCTGATCGGAGCAACATCTGCCACACACTCACTGAACGTGACTTTTCATTCACATTTACTGCATAATAAGCTTCATGAGAGTTACTGTCTCTCTCATTTGTATGCAGGTTTACCGGTCAGAAACACTCATCTGTCAGCGCTCAAACAGACTAAATAGTAAATAGTAATCAGTTCTATTCGTGACCATATGCAAACACTCAATGTCTTTAGAAATCCTGTAATGGTAGCCATTGAGACACTGCAGACATAACAAACGGCTCATTAGATATGAGAAGACAGAAACAAGAAGCTGTTTTGATTGCTCTAGATGTCCCAATCCTATAAAAGGCCTGCAGCCAGACACAAACATACAGGACGAAGAAATGTGCCGTCGCAAGTGCAGAAATAACTTCAACTGCAGCCACAGCAGCTCTGCACCACTGAGACAGTTATATAACCTGTCATTTGGTAGAAGAACCAAGTCATGTGGAAGAGAAGAGAGATAAGAGATACGACAGAGCTGCCGTCCTGCAGGTCTCAGAGAACTTGATTCATAAATCCAGAGGTCACTGCGGCTCCAGAAGTCTGAGACAACACTGGAAATATGGGATTTAAATCTCATTTTAGCATGTGAAATGTCATTACCAGACAGAAATTTCTTTATAGAGATGTATTGAAGATCTTTCATTTTAAAGCTTTAAAGGATTCATGTTTACTGGGGGAAATGTAGTTTGTATGAAACAAAATATATAGCCTATCATTTTATAGAGTTATCACATTATTTTTTTTTGTTGCTCTAAACTGCCTGAAAACAAATTAATTCCATGTAATGGAGTATCTAAAAGAATTATTTCACAGAAACCTACATTTCAGAAGCCATCTCATTATTGACAAAATACTGTAAAGAAAATGATTCTTATTCAAATACTGAAAATATACTGCATTGATTAAAAACATGGTTTAATGGTGCCTGTCTCAAAACCAGATCAATTATTTTCTGTTTTATTTGCAGAAGTGAACTTTCACATTAACACACATGAAAGGCAGGGCAGTTGTTGAGACTAAACACATGCAGTGTTTGTATGCATGCCATTCATGTTGTGAAATTATTTGACATTTACTGTTTTTTTTTTCAGGATACATTCTATGGAAGCTTGTTTTCACCAAGAAATAATACAAAAATTAAAAAGGTAATTGTGACTATATATGCAGGAATCTGGTCTTTAGCACTTTAAATTATGAGTTTATATCTTAAAATTTGGAGGGAAAAGGTCAGAATTGTAAATTATAAACTCGCAATTGTGAGAAAAGTTAGAATCATGAGTTATAGACTCGCAATTGCAAAAAAAAGGTCAGAATCGCAAGACAAACTCGCAAATGTGAGAAAAGTCAGAATCTTAAGTTATAATGTCACTATTGCGAGAAAGTCAGAATCGCAAGATATAAGAGAAAAATCAGAATCGCGAGTTATAAACTTGCAATTGCGGAAAAAGTCAGAATTGTGAGTTAAACTCGTAACTGCGCAAAAAGTCTGAATCGTAAGTTATAGTCACAATTGAGAAAAAAGTCAGAATCGTGAGTTATAAACTTGCAAGTGTGAGAAAAGGCAAAATCGCAAGATATAAACGTGCAATTGCAAGAAAAAAGTCAGAATTGCAAGTTTTAAAGTCACAATTGAGAAAAAAAAAGTCAGAATCATGAATTATAAACTTGCAAGTGTGAGAAAAGGCAAAATCACAAGATATAAACGTGCAATTGCAAGAAAAAAGTCAGAATTGCAAGTTATAAATGCAATCTCGAAAAAAAGGTCAGAATCGCGAGTTATAGTCACAATTGCGAAAAAAAAGTCAGAATCGTGAGTTATAAACTCGCAATTGCGAAAAAAAAGTCAGAATCGTGAGTTATAAACTTGCAATTGTAAGAAAAATTAAGAATTGGGAATTTTAAAATCCGATTTTTTTTATATCTCACATTCTGACACAAACTCACAATTGCAAGTTATAAAGACCAAATTCCAATATATAAAGTTGCAATTACCTTTTGATTTATTTTATGACTTACAATTCTGATTTTTTCCTCACAATTTCACGTTAATATCTTGCAATTGACTTTTTTCTTGCAATTGTGAGTTTATATCTCACAATTCAGACTTTGTGTAAACTAAGATTTCTGTGAAAAAGTCAGAATTGTGAGTTATAAACTTGGAATTGTGAGAAAGTCAGAATTGCAAGATATATACAGAACTGTGAGAAAGTCACAATTACTTTTTTTAAATCTTTTTAATTATTTGGGTGAAACAAGCTTCAATGACAATCAGATTCAAACCTGCAAAAAAAAAAAAAAAAAAAAAACTTAATAAAGAGAACAAACCAAATAACATAACAAAAAATATTTTTACTAAAACTGAACATTTACAGATTTAATTTTCCCAGACAAGTCATACATATTCCTCTCCAGCCTAAAAACAAACCTTTAAACGCACACTCACACAAGTTTCGTTTGGAAAACAACAGCGTCAGAGCAGGTTCTGTCAGATAGGCCATGATTTAGACGGGTTTACCACATGCTTTTAATGAACTCAAGAGTTTCACAGGAAGAAAAAGGTAAAAAAAAAAAAATAAAATTCACATCATTTTGTCCCTGACCAAGAAGCAGCATATATGCAACCAATGTTAACAGCCCCTCTATGCCCCGTAACATAAAAATTAACTAACAAAAATGAACCATCCACCTGGGTGTAGGGCCTGGATCCAGTGAAATCCACTCTAATAGACACTGTAATACCCATTCTGACAGGGTCCAGTGTAGTGACCACGCAAGGGAAGCTGGGAAGGCCCAGGCCGTCACCACACATAATTTCCTGGCCGAACCCAGAAGCAGAGAGATCATATAGTGGAGCGAACATTATCTCTGAGCTGAACCAGGAACACACCCCACACTCACCCAAACGGCTGCAGTAGATGCTTTTGAGTCGGAATTTTTTTCGTTTGCTGTTTTAATTTGTCTGAGAAAGTGTCCTTTAAATGCAAAAGAAGACAGGAGGAGATTGTTCCACTTCTCTCACTTGATGACACCTTTTCCTTCTTCTAAACTTCAATGTTGTTGCCGGCATAAAGCCTGGTCCATGTTCGGGCTGCAAGAGAGAAAATAACATTAACACTGAATAACATTTAAAGGCACAATATGTAACTTTCACCAGTAGAGGTCGCTTATTCAAAACAAAGGCGTAGCTTGATGACGCCTTGATTTTGTGGAATCATGAGAGGTGTTGTTTTCAAGTCTACAGCCAGTGGAAAGAATCCGACGGGACTCATGGATGAGCTAATGTATTAAAGATTTATTAACATTACTGTAGTATGAAGCAGGGTTTTGGAGCTGAACGAGGCCACTGGAGCGATTGCTAATGAGAGACGAGCGCAGCACGCGGCTCAAGAGCAGTGGAGCTTTTATTATGCCGCAAACAAGCGTTTCTGCTGCTTCTGGTCATGTGTTTGAGGCGTAACGCACCGCTGATCATCATATTAGATACATTTGTGTGTTGAAAGTTGTTATAATGCTACTCTGTGTTCGCTCAGCGGCTGCTATGTGACACTTGTTGCACACTGCAGTAAGCTAGATCGATATTAGTCATGGTAAAACATGGTGCTCGCGGTTATTTATGAAAACACATAAAAAGTTAGCAAAAAAAAAAACAAATTGCTATTTATACAACATTTTAGTTGGACATTCGTGTAACATTTTTTAAATGTTACTAGCTGTTTCAGAACGTTCAGAGAAAATTTAAAAGTAACGTTCCAAAATGTTTGCAAAATGGAATGTTTCCTTAATGTTCGAATAACCAAGACATTTTTTTAAAACTTTTCATAACTTAACGGGGACATTAGTAAAATAACATTATTAGAACATTTAATCGTGTAAATGTGTAGGTCTGTAATTTAATGTTACCAATGCTTTGGCAATGTTATTTTTTTTTTTACATATCAATAAAGTTAGAATCTTGAAAAGCTCAAACACCCTCAAGAACAGCAATTAATATCATATTGACTTTATTTGGGTGAATCTCACAAAACCTACCAGTAAAATATGACTAATACAGTAATGAGAACTGGAATAACAAAAAAACTTGCATGATTCTAAAATAGGATTCATTATTATAATGTGAGCTGAACAAGTTGTGACATTCATCCACTTTTCTACCAAAAAATACATACAAAAAATAGCATAGTACTTATATAGCAACATAAAAAGCCCAGCTAGTCCTACATATCTGACCTGTTTCAATGGCCTGAGCCTCGTTGCTCTTCCACTGTTCAGCTACATCATTGGCGAGTGGATCATCAGGGTTCGGAGCGCTTAGTAAAGCCTGGATAGAGAGCAGCACTGTACGGATCTGGAGAGCTGGAGACCACTTATCTACAGGAGAGGAGGAGGTGAATGTGAACATTAGCCATATAAAGACTACAGTATCATATTTGATACATAGAGGCCTGATCAACAGGATCAAAACGTGGCTGAAAAAGCTGCTGCAGACAATCATCTACAGTCTGATCAATAGTTAACTGAAATATAGCGTAATATCATTGCATACTGATATTTTTCCCTCCATATTTTTTTCACTATATGATACTATATGTAAAATACATCATCAGATGAGACACCTTTCAGGATGTCCAGACAGATCCTCCCCAGTTTGTCCACATTGGGGTGGTAGATTTTGGTCATGAATCGGACCTTCGGAGCAGCCATGGGATATTCCTCTGGGAGGAACAGCTCCAGTTTGAATGTCCCACCCTCAAAGGGTGAATCCTGCGGACCAGCGATGACCACGTGGAAATATCGAGCGTTCCCCTCGTCAGGCTCTGCTTTGATTCCCGGCACAGGCTCGGCCATCAAGCGCTGCGTCTCCTATATAGGCACATACACAAGATCATGGGTTCGATTCCCAGGGAGTGCATGAATGGATAAAATGTAATGCAATGCAAGACGCTGCCAAATGCATAAGTATAGATGTAAAAAATACAGATAAAGCAGCTTCACCTTTATTGGTTTCAGTTGCTTGGAAACAAAGTGCATTTAGAAAGTATTGGGTTGCTACAATGAACCATTTTAAGATAAAAACTGTTATTGGGTCAATGACGTGACGCGTAATTTTTTGGTCCAAAGGCCTTAATAATTATTAAAAAAACAAAACAAAGATGAGATATCCAAAGTATGTAAGGAATCTCTTTTATTGAATCAAAAATGTTTTAATTATATTTTGCTACAAATAAAGGTATTTTAAAGATTTTGAAGTACCAAAAGGTCATTTGGTTTAACCGTCCAAAGACCAATACAGCATGTATAAAAATGTAATAAATGTACATAATTTTTATTCTGGCATGATTTTATAATATTTTATAATATATCATATATCAACATAGTGCAAAATGGTATTAAAATTATGTGTAGAAGTCGTTGCTTTGTTATGAGAAAGAATGTCCGGAAAAATTTATTTCATTGATGTCCTTCGGATTTCGGAATAATCAATTAAGGGACCATTTTGGGTCAAGTCATGTGGTCAATATCATGTGACAGGATGTGACATCATTCAGACACCTGCAAAGTACCACATGGTCATGAAGCAAAGTAACTAACTCTCTTTCAAATATATGAAACATTTATGTTTTCACTTGCTCAAATGCATGTCCCGAAACATCAGGTCATTAGGTACAACCGCTATAAAACATGGAAAATGTAATTTTTAAAAACTTGTACTAAATAACAAATGACCTTTTTGGTGACAAATTTTATCCATCTTGTAAAAATTACAAAAGCAGTGTTAATTGATTATAAAAACCACAATCTCATTGTTAACACTTAATAAAACTTCAAAATGAATTATAGCTCCATTATGTTTTTTTACACTTTCAAAAACCTTATTCGTCAATGACCCTAATAAAGTTTGTCAAACAAAAAAATCATGGACGTGATTAGAAACGGTTAAATGGTCCTGAAAAAAATAGTCACAAAAAAGAAAAAGAGCGCATTTCATCTAAAATTTCATCTAATGAAAACTTTTGGCACTGCACCCAAACAAAATCTTACTGAAAGCTCATTTTTTGAGATATAAAGCTCAAATTTGGAACACAACTTGTTTAGATTTATGGCTTTGATTTTCTTGTCATTTTAGAGTAAAAAAATGTTTTTGAAAATATATATTTCATTTAAAAATTTAGAATAGTATTTTTGTGCAATTTTCATAAAAATAAGCATAAAATTCTGTAACTTTTCTTAAGTTAACTGTTCAAACTTTTTTTCATTTCAGCAATAATTTGCCAAGTGTCATCTTTAAAAGGATATCAAAATTAAAGGGTTAGTTCAACCAAAAATGAAAATTCTGTCATTTATTACTCACCCTGATGTCATTCCACACCCGTAAGACCTTCGTTAATCTTCAGAACACATTTGCTTCATATGCATTTTCGCGTGTCAAACCAACAAACGGCTGAAATCACCTGACTTCGGCGCTCCGAACTGCTGATTCGACACACTGATTCATAACGATCTGAAGCTTCCTGCAGCAGTGTTTGGAAATCGGCCATCACTATATAAGTCATTATTTCATTTTTTTTGGCGCACCAAAAATATTCTCGTCACTTTATAATATTAATTTTGAACCACTGTACTCACATGAACTGATTTAAATATGTTTTTAGTACATTAATGGATCTTGAGAGAGGAAATGTCATTGCTCCCTATGCAGGCCTCACTGAGCCATCGGATTTCATCAAAACTATCTTAATTTTTGTTCGATGAATGAAGGTCTTACGAGTGTGGAACGACATGAGGGTGAGTAATAAATGTCAGAATTTTCATTTTTGGGTGAACTAACGCTTTAAGTCTGTGCTCGAAAAACCGTTTAAGTTGGAAATTTCAGTTTCAGCTCTATGCTCAAAAAGTGAATAAATGGATAATAACTACATTGTAAATATAATTTAGTACCATAAAATCCCCTAAAATACAAAATATTATATAAAAAAACATTACTGAACTAAAAAAAAATAGTACATTCATTTCATTAAAAAAAAAAATTCTGTCATTTTTGACCAACACTTGAAGAGCACCAGAGGGCAGTGTTGCCAAGTCTGTGATTTTTCCGCAGAATTGGGCTACTTTAACACTGTTGCCGTGGGTTGTTTTTCATGTCCGCGGATTGAAGCGACTTCAAATAACATGATATTTAGTCCCTGAGATGCGAATGTTACCCCCGGAACGCAATTTATTTTAACAGGGATCCCCTCTAAAATGCGATTTGGGCTAGTTTTGAGTAGCAATTGGGTGGGAATTTGTTGTGAAAACCTGGCGAGCCTGCCAGAGGGTTAAAGATGAACAAAACCCCCAAATGGCGCATCAAATCTATGGTTGGTCTCTTTAAGCGTCAGTCAGAGTAAGTGGGCGGTTCTTAGCAAGAATGAGCTGCAGTCAGTGTGGATCAGACTTGATGACAATCAAAATTCTGGCAATGCAAAATTAGGAAGGTATATTATATATATATATATATATATATATATATATATATATATATATATAAAACAAACAGCAATGAACTAATCTCCATTCGCTTAATTAATCATATATTTACTTTGAGTAGTTCAGTTCATTTCCTGATTGCATGTAAACTGTCATTGCACAATATAGCACAAAATGTCCACCTGCAGACAACACTAACAGACATTTCTTCAGTGTTTCGCACTGCAGCGCATCTGTAAACATGTTCATGTGTCACGCAGCGGCTTTAAACACACCCAGAATCTCTCAGCTGACAGGAGCATCGCTGTTCGCTTACATTACTGGCTCTTTAACAAACCTGAAATATCTGATGTCATTAGTCCATGTTGCTCTTTTTATGAAGGCTATTTCCCCCATATTTTATGAAACGTGCATGTTTAAAAACAGTGTGCGCGCGGGAGCCACCCTGCTGCAGCGCGAGCTCGGGCCAGCAGCACGTGCCGTTTTCCCTTATTTTTAACGCATCGCTTTTGCAGCGCGTAAAAATACCGCAACGGAACACACAAAAGAAACATTATGGGAGATGTACCTTAATAATCCTGCGGGGCAATCCAGCCATCTTGTTTTATTAATGCGGTTTGCACCGTGGCCCGCTCCCTACTCCTCGCGTTGAGGTTGACAGCGCATGCGCGCACGTCTTCCGGTAAACGCATCATCATCCGCTCCAATAGGTTTTCTGGGAAATGTAGTTTTCTGGGGAAATGCGCGTTTATTAGTGAACGTTTAAAAAAAATCATAATACTGTATCATTTAGATTTTATTTCATTCATTTTACTTTTTATTGTTAATTTTCTAAGCATCTGTTCTGATTCTTTTGATTCTTTTAAAGTTTGTTTTATGTAAAGCATTGTAAATTACCAATGTGCTCTATATGATCTCACTTCTGAAGTTTTACATTATTTCATATTTATTTTGACTTTACAAAAAATGTATGTTTATACTACGTTAAATGCAATTATCTGAGGTAATCAACTTTAAAACATTAAATCGCATTAAAGTCAATCATTCAATTGATATTTTATAAGTTACCATATGATCGACCGTGAATAAATTATAATATACAACACACTGCATCAACAGCCGAGGCAAGGGTTTATTTCATGTGTAGCAGAGCATGTACAAAGTGTCAATCCTATACTAAACAAACATCAGAGAAGACAGGAAAAGCATCCAGAACTATCGGTCTTTGGGTGGATTTCGGTTTCGGCGTCTGGTGTGATACCTGAGAAAGACAACAAACCAGTTCATCAGCACAGCAACAGCATTTTCTGCATCTGAGCCATGTTTTTGTATTGCACAGAAAGCAAACTCACTGTCCGACGGGGTACCAGCGGTGTTTGGTGGTGTAGAACATCTTGCTCAGTTCCTCGATGGTCGGGGCCTTTTTATTATTTAAAACCTCTTTACCAAGTCTGGCTTTCAGCACCTGCTCATGAGTCTCTGCATAATCACTGACGGCATCTGGTCTGACAATCGGCTACAACAAACACACAAACATCACTATCAAAACTACACAAAGGATTCTGCTCTCTTTCTGCACATGCATGAGGATTTATGCGAGTTTACAAGAAATACACACCTGTGTGAGCTCATAGGGTACGTCTTCTGAGGGATGGTAACACACTATTGTGTTTCCATCAGATGTTACTGCAATTTCCACATTACTGAAACACATATGACACATATTTAGGTAAACATCTGATACAGATGATGCCTGACGTACAATAACTGCAAATGCATCATAATGTTGCACAATTAAATGCGCATTTATAAAGAATGCAAAGGTTTAAAGGGTTAGTTCACCACAAAAAAATAAAGTTCTGTCATTTATTACTCACTCTCATGTCGTTTCAAACCCGTAAGACCTTTGTTCATCTTCAGAACACAAATTAAGATGGTTTTAATGAAATCTGAGAGATTACTGCCCCTCCCTCCATTGACAGTCTATGCAACTACCACTTTCAAGCTCCAGAAAGGTAGTAAAATCATCATAAAAGTAATCCTTATGACTCCAGTGGTTTAACATGAAGCGACGCGAGTGCTTTGTTTGCACAAAAAAACAATTTACCACTTTATTTACAAAATATTAATCTCCAATGCGTGTTCACAAGAGCACCGCGACGCATGCATGTTATGTTGACGCCAGAGCAGAGAGGCTTGAAGGTGATAGTTCAGTGTTGCCATGTCCGGTACTTTAGCAATGTTGCCGAAGTTGTTTTTATGTCTGCAGGTGATCGACCGATATTGATTTTTTTTTTAGAACCGATACCGATAATTTGTACATTTATGTGCCCGATAACCGATATGCAGAACTGATATTTATTATTTACTGTTATACTTCAGTTTTTGACATGATTACAACACCACTGAACTGAAGAAACCATTTTATTTATAAAAATCACTCCCTCCTTGCATAGAAAACAAAACAAATCTTATTTATACACCAGTATATTTTTCCAATAATACCAATATATCTGCATTTACACAGAACTATACTCAAACTGCAATCGCTCGCGGAGATAAATGATTATATATAGTAAATCTTTATATAATTACTGTGTTTTAAATAAGTGTTAAAAGTTACATGCGGTGGCCGAGCATCAACCCGCTGAGTGAAAAGCAAAATGCAGACGACTTCACGAGACTAATGATGAACAGACAACAGAGAGAGAATTAAATTCAGCGCTTTTATGTCCAACATGTGCTCATTCATGGCTGTATTATTTAATTCATGCATCTTTATTTGGACAGGACATGACGGATTATCTATATCTATTGCTTAGAGACAAGCTGCATTTCAGGCATTTATGTAACACATCTAATTTGTGCATTAATGGCTGTTATGGTAAATAAATTTTACTAATTACAGCAAAGCAGGGAAGTATACTTTACCTGTGCACGCCGTTGTCTTGTCTCCCCTCAGACAAGCTGTAATGGCGATCATGCGTGCAATTCTCAAAACACCCACAAGATGGTGGCGTTTGTCGGTAAATCAGTTATTACAAAACTGATATCCAATTATAGTAAAATGCTAAAATATCAGTCGATCTCTACAAATAACATGATATTTAGCCCCTGGAATGCCAATTTTACTAGGCGAACTCTAACAAATATGCAGATTTTACCCCCTTGAATGCTATTAGGCTAGTTTTGGGCTAATTTTGAGTAGCAGTTGGCCGGGTTTTGTTGCGAAACCCTGGCAACCCTGTGGTAGTTTCGTAGACTGTCAATGGAGTAACAGAAATCTCTCAGATTTCATCAAAAAGATCTTCATTTGAGTTCCGAAGATGAACGAAAGTCTTACGCACATGAGGGCGAGTAATTTATGACATAATTTTAATTTTTTGGTGAACTGTCCCTTTAAATAATAAACACTGACCTGCTGTCGTTAATGGATGGACCTCTAAGAGTAGATTTGTTGTGAGATGACAGAAAGATTCCGGCTAAGAATGAAAAACAGTAATTTTTTTTTTTTAACTTTTTCCTATAACCTCTGAATTGAATGCAAACAGACAAAAGACAAAATAGCACAAAATTAATACGGTTTGGAAATGTCACAGTGTTAAAGGTTATACAGTACAGCACAGTCCTGTGTTACAACAATAGTTACGCTTTAGATTATTTATCAACACAATGTAATAGTTTTTCTGTATGAGAGAGCTCACCTCTGAATTGTTTTATATTTCTGCTGGTGTAAAACAGACTAGCAAGCCTGCTGATGTGACCCGACGCCATGCTTTCCGCTCACGGAACTGAATCGGTGGAAGAGAAATTAATGAGAAGACGGAACCTGAAGTGGGCGGAACACAACAGTTTTGTGCGGTCTTTGTTACAGCATTAATCCACGTTTTTATTCTTCCTTATGTGTTTTGTTTACTTTTGTGGTTATAATCCGAATTGTATAGCAATTCGATTCAAAATATGCCCCGAGATTTGAATTAAGTTCAACGGGGAATTCAGTCAATTGAACTTTAGAGCGCCTCCTAACGGCAATAATCAAGTGTGCTACACAAATATTCCTCCGGCTAGGAAACAGTCCGCGCTGCTGGTCGTTCAGACAGAGATAAGTTACGTTGTGAGAATTCGATTTAACAATTATTTACAGTAAAAATTTGTTCTTTCAGCCCACTGAAGGGCCGCGAAACATTAATATGGATAATCATAATGCATTTAAAAATCTAATTTTTGCATGACACATGTCAGTTTTGAATATTTATAAACAATTATTTTAAAGGAGGAAAAAAAAATCCCCCCCACCGTACCGCTATTGCCCACTGGAGGGCAGCATAGAGAGAATTAATTTCTGAAAATATCAAAGCATCTGATTTATTAAACGATCACAGAAATAGACAGTTCTCTTGGATTCCACAGTTTTATTGTTATTCTTATAACAACTGCAATTTCATAATCCCAAAAATGGGAAATCATTTTTAGAAATTATTCATAATTATTCATACAATTCCTAAAAAGAGGAAATATGGAAAGAAAGTTATATCTGCAAGCATCCAGGAGATCTTAAGATTCCCTCTTAAAGGAAAGCACAGTCTGTTCAGCATCAAACATTTGTTGAAGACAGCAAAGATCTGATATCGGCATATATATATATACAGTATATATATCAGATAAACAGTAAGAGTCTTTTCGTAACGCTTCATCTGATAACATAAATATGTTTTACATATTGACAGTTGCTGTTCATATCATGTATGAAGCAATGATTCTCCGTCTTCTGTGCTTCTTTGATTCAGTCTCTCGTTATGTTGGTCGTTATGACACCTCCATCTCACTGCCGGACGCTCCGGATACTGTATTCGCCACCAAACGTTCCCGACTGCCGAAAACCTCCGCAACTGGAGACAGAACAGATTACAGTGAGCAACAAAACAAGCAACACATCAAGAAAACCCTCACGGCTTGAGCTTCATACCGGCAGCGACGTCGCTGATGTCCCACACGCGCAGCCCGTCCCTCTGTCCTCCAAACGCATAGACGAAGGGAAGATCCGGACAGCAGGAGCCGCAGAAGATCACACCCTGAGAGAGAGACAGATGGACGTTAAAGCCTGGTTTCACTCGCTCCTGCTGCTCGTATGGAGGAGATACGCTACCATTTTCATGTCTCTGGAGTGGATCAGGTTGGGTTTGTTTCCTAGAATGTCCCAGATCTTCACGTGTTTGTCCGCTGAAGACGTGACCAGACAGCCGCGGATCTGACTGCTCAAGTCCATACCTACGGCAGAGGTCAAACCGGGGTCACGTTTAATATGGTCATTGAGATATTATTGTAGTTTTTGTTAATATTTGAATTATTTTTTATTTTTTATATATTTTGGGTTTTCATTTATATTTTAGTTAAAGTTTAAAATTATTTTGTTAATTATTTATTAATTTTTATTCCAGTTTTAGTTATTTAGTACATTAAGTTAAACTAAATGAAAATAAAAAAAAGTTTGCATCAGCAACTATCTGAAATAAAATGTTTAATAAAGTAAAGGAAATATTTATTTTCAGTTAAGAAAAAATTTATTTTATTTTAAATGATAAAGTTATTAATAAAATTATTAATATTTGTTAATAAAAAATATTACAAATATTCTTATTAATATTTATATATAAATATAAAGTTATTTTTACATTTATTATTATTTTTTTTATTTTCTACATGGTTTTATAATATTTTAAATAGGTTATGTTCTGTTATTTTAATTTTAATGTTTAACTTTTTTTTCTTTTTTCTTTCATTTTTATGTTATTTTTTTAATGCATCTATGTAGTTTTTAAATTTTATTTAATTTATTTAATATTTTGTATAGATTTTATTTGAATGTGTTTACATTTTCATTTTAATGTTTTAGTAAAAAAAAAGTGTCCTTTTTAATAATAATAAAAAATATATATGCCTTCGAGTTTTTCAATTTTTAATTCAGTTTTTTAAATATTTTGAATCAGTTTAATCTTTTTATTTTCTGTTTTAATTTTAATATTTTTGCAAAAAAAAATTATTAGCTTCTATTTAAAAAAAAAAAAATATATATATATATATATATATATATATATATATATAAGTATTTTATTTCAATTATTATTTAAATTAATTTTTATTTCAAGCTAAGCAACATTTCTCATTTTAGTTTTGGAAAATAAAGAATTTCAATTTATTTCAGTCAGTGTTTATTTTATTTCATTTTATTTAAAAAAACAAAATACTGTTTTACTTTTAGTAAAATTATTATTTTAGTTATTGTAGTGAAATTGATATATTTTATTTATATTTTCTGTTTTCATTTTCATTTTAGTTAAAGTTTTAGTCATTTAGTTGCGTTTCTTTTATTTATTTTTTTAATATATCAGTTTATTTCAGGTAAGGTTAGCGATAATAACCCTGATCTGAGAGCGAATCTACAGACCTGAAACCTCTCCGTCATGAGCTCTCAGCGTGAACACGGGTTTATCCGAGCGAGCGTCTAGACAATAAATGAAGCCATCCTCTGTACTCGCCTGCAACACACATCACAGATTACTCAAGGTCAGAGTTCACAAAATAAACACACCGAACGGCTCAGCTGCTCACCAGGAAGTTGCACGGAGAGAAATGGTCCCAAATGACACGCTCCACCTGCCCGCTGAAGCGCCAGATTCGATGGCTGTCGTTCGGACTGCGGCAGTCGTACAGGATCGCTGACCTGTGACACACAACGCTCCGATTGGTCAGACGCAGTCGTGCTGCGCTCTGATTGGTCAAATCAACAGTGACATCATGACCTACTTGTCGTATGATCCACTGATGAGAGTTTGAGCCTCAAACGGGTGAAACTTCAGCGTCTGAACCTGCGATAGATAAGAGAATATGATCAGAAATATTCGATTCTGATTTCTATTTCAAATAAATGCTGTTTTTTAACTTTCTATTCATCAAAGAATCCTGAAAAGTATAAATATGAAGCAGCACAACTGTTTTCAACATCAATAATAATCAGAAATCACTTTATTAGAATGATTTCTGAAGGATCATGTGACACTGGAGTAATGATGCTGAAAATTCAGCTTTGATCACTGGAGTAAATTATACTTTACTATATATTCACATAGAAAACAGTTCATTTAAATTGTAAAAATATTTCACTATTTTTACTGTATTTTTGATCAAATAAATGCATCTTTGTTGAGCAGAAGAGACTCTTTTAGAAACGGTGGTGTGCATCATCCCTATCATCTCATCACTGAGCCGTGTGCGTTTGTACCTTATCCGTGTGTTTCTTGAGGGTCGCCGCTGGTTTTCCCTTCTCCAGATCCCACAGGATCACCGTCTCATCTGCAGACGCACTCGCTAGAACATTCCTGCACCAAAAACACTCCATCAGTCACCGATGACGGCATGAAGAAAAGCAGGCGGTGTTCGGAAACGCTCAGACGTCTCACCTGACCAATCTGTTCCAGGACAGATCCAGCACAGCATCCGAGTGGCCGTCGACGGGCTCAGCCGCCTTGGAAAAATCCCCCCAAAAATTACTCACAAACATCGGACATCACAGTGGAACATTCATAACGCTAAATTCAACACATTAATGACTAAATTCAGCATATAAATAGCATGAAATCCAATGGCAAATTATTTTTTATGGAATATCTCGGTAAATAATTTATCGGTGCACGTCATTCTTTGTTTAAATTCATGTTCCTTGAAATCTTGAATCAGAATAACTATTGCAGCATCTCTTCTCATCTCTGATGACGAGGGCGGGGCATCCTGTCACTCACATGAGATCAGCCAATAGCAAACCACAACCATCCAATCAATTCCCCACAGACAAAATCAAGCCCCGCCCTACATTTGTTCTTGTTTGTGAAGCCGTTTCACTCTGATATACATCACAATAGAGAAGAAAAGATGAGCACCTTCTTTGCTTTCTTCTTTTTCTTCTTCTTGCTGCCGAGTGAGAAGGCCGGCTCCAAACAGTCGACCACATCCAGATCCCAGACGTCAATCACAGGCGTCATGTTCCCCACGGCTGCGTAATTCCCTGGAGCAAACACATCAACAGAATCTTACCTTCTACATTTTTCAATAGCAAATCTTCCTGCAATACAAAATATTTACATATTCAAATATTCACCTTGTGCTTCCTCTGGGCTGGGGTCAAAGTTCAGCCACTCCACACACAGCGGATACGCGGGCAGCAGGATGTCATGATGCACATACAGAGAGTCTTCCTCTGAGTTATACACTGAAAACACACACACACAAACACACACTCTTCAGGGTTATTATAGTAAACTAGAACTAAAAACAAACAAAAATGTGTTACTTGAAATAAAATAAATGATAACTATAAAAACAAACTCATTGTTGCCAAAGCAACATTTTTCTTTTTCTTCTAATTTAACAACATTAATATCAAATTAATAAAATAGATTGTATTAATTAATAAAAATTTAATAAAATTAATAGAAAACTAAACAACCATTTCTTATTTCCATTTAGTTTAACTTGATTAATATTAAATTAACAAAACAAATTTTATTAATTAATAAAAATATATTTCTTATATTCATTTAGTATAACATTTTATTAAAACAATTTTAAAATTAATAAAAACTATATAAACATTTCTTATTTTCATTTAGTTTAATCTGAATAATATCAAATTAAGAAAATATATTTTATTAATTAATAAATGCTTAATAAAATGAATAAAAACTATAAACATTTCTCGTTTTCATTTATTTTAACTTGACTAAAATCAAAATAAAATTTTATTAATTAATAACTTAATATAATGCATAAAAACTATATAAACATTTTTTAATTTAGTTTAACTTGAATATTAAATTAATACAATTAATTTTGTTAAATTTTAATTTTATTAATAAAATTAAATTAAATAAAAAACTAAATAAACAAGTCTCATTTTCATTTAGTTTAGCCCGATTAATATGAAAATTGATACAATAAATTTTATTAATTACTAAAAACTTAATAAAAACTATATAAACATCTCATTTTCATTTAGTTCAACTTGATATCAAGTTAATAAAATTAATTTTGTTAATTAATAAAAAATAAAATTAATAAAACTAAAACATTTCTCATTTTCATTTAGTTTAACCTGATCAATATTAAATTAATAAAATTACTTTTTATTAAGTAATAAAAAAATAATAAAATTTGTAAAAAACAAACAAACAAAAAAACACAATTTCTCATTTTCATTTAGTTGAACTTGAATAATATCAAATTAATAAAATTAATTAACAAAAAAAAAAAAAACATTTTATAACATTTAAAAAAAACAACTTATAAAAGTAACAAAAACACACAAGAAAATTACTTATTATTAAAAAGAAAACAGAAAATAGAAAAATGAAGTCAAAATATTAAAGAAAAACTAAAACTAACCGTAAACATCCAGGTTACAGCAGTCTTTCTCTGCTCGTCCGGCCAGAATCAGGTTATCAGTGGATTTGATCTGAAAATCGTCCCGCTCGTACTGATCCTAAAAAACACAGCGCAGGTCACACACACACACACACACACACACACTTCCAGAAACCGTCCCATTCCTCAAGATAAGTGTGTTTGTGTTTCTCACTGTGTCTTTGATGGTGATGTACGGATCTTCTTCATTGGTGCCAAACACTGTCAATCCTGCCAGACTGTCTCCAAGATTTGATGCAGCTGCAGAAGAGAAGAAACGCTGAACATCCCGAGGAACTGATTTTCACCAACTCTACAGGGAACAGGGAAAGAATAACGTGTGCTCGTCACATACCGATGTCTTCTTCATCATATTTGTCTAGTCCGTACTCTGCGAGCTCATCATCCTCCTCCGGCTCATTCACATCTTTCTCCTCTTTTATTTCTTCACCATCCGTCGGAACAGCTGATGCCTCTTCACTGACCACACCTTCATCGACCTCCTCCTCCTCCTCATCATCATTGTGATCCCTGGAGAGATAACATAGAAGTTTCCTAAAATTAACAACCTGAACAAATACAAAATATATATCTTATAAACAATTTTGACTCTAAAATTGCTGGAAAATCAAAGTTGTCCTCCAAATTTGAAGTTGATATCACAATAATGGTTGTAACGTGCCGTTACCATTATCGCGGTAACGCACCGTCCAATTTCAAAACGGTTTTTAAAGGATAAGTGTTTCTGTTTTATATTATTTTCTGAAATATGTGACAATAACAGCACACTAAGTGTCCTGCTACAGGGACACTGTTAGTTGACATGCTAATTTTAGCAATATAATTATCGTTACTGTTAACCAGCTTTAAAATATAACGTATCGCGTGCATAAAACCGTGTCAGATTCAGTCCGAGCAGGTAAAACTTACTGTAACTCATCTTTAGCCTCTGATATGATGCGCTGCAGCTCTTCTTTGCTCAACTCGACCTGTGGTGATGATTTTATTCGAGTTAAAACCCAAACACGTGTGCGATGCCACAGAAACATGCAGTATAAACTCAATCACGTGACAGACTCACTTTATCAGGCGTTTCTTTAGCGACTCCTCGCTTCACCCATCCGACACAAGTTATTTGAGAGCTCATGGTTGATTTGTAGAGATTTATGGTGTTAAAACACGAGGATTCCCCGAGCTGCAGTCGTCACTGAGACGCACAGTGATGACGTCACAACAGAAATAAAATCGCTTAGAGCGAAACGTTCCAAGTCTCTGCGGAACAAAAGAGGGGCGTCTCCCAATTTTGGGGTGTTTTCTAACTGAGAGAGGTGTTTATAACGATCCAACCAAAAAAGTACGGAAGCCGGGATATGCGTTTTTTTAAAGTACGAAAGGCCATTCATTATTATTTTATTAATTTATTGTTTTCTTATGATTACAACTACTTTTTTAATGTTTAGATCCCGAGAAACAATTATGTCGAGATAATGAAAAATAAATAAAATATTGCTGCATGCTTGACTTCCGTAACAGGGAAACTATACGTTTTTCCCGAGTGCCTGCATAGATATATTTTACTATAATGCATTCATTTATTTTGAAGAGTATGAACTATTTTTACAGGACCTGTAGCTTATAGCTCGAGAGGGCGAAATATATGATTTATGCAAGTTATATTAGCCTACTCCGTTTTTTTTTTACTGCTAGTTTTTTATTTATTTTATTATTGTTATTATTATTATTATTATTATTTTGCATAAACTAGCCTACGAATTATAATGACACGGGATGTAATTTTGTCACAATGGCTATATATTTTACATAGACAAATAGTCATTTGTCTGAACTTATCCAATCGGCGTCATTTGGTTGGACATGGGGTGTAAAACTACTATATTGATAGTAAATAGTGTTTTTGAACCAGTAAATATACTGTATATTATAGTATTTACAACACTTTGTTAATTATTGCTACAGCATAGGCTGTAGTACTTTAGTTTGTACTACAGTTAACTGCGTGTATTGTAGTATAATATAGTTTAAAGAAAACATAGTACAGTATTGGGTAACGTAATTTGTTTATATTACTATAGTTGTTATATTACCACAGCAATAGCCTTACCACAACAAATTAATTCAAGTATGGTTCAAAAACACTATAGTACTTTCTATAAATTACTACGGTATTTTTTCACCTCACCTTTTATTAAGGCTAGATCCTTCTTGTGCTACAAGTCTTGTTTAATAATTGATGCTCTTCAATATGAATAACGCAGAAGAGCAGGCACGCGATCAACAGCCTATTTTATTTAAACTCTCGCATGCCAAATTTCACGTGCATAATGTAAACCTTCGTCATAAAAGCTATATAATATTATATATATTATATAATATTAAAATGACATAACCACCACTGCACTATCAACAGACAAGCAGAGAGAATACGTAGGCTAGACAGTGCTTGTGATGTAATTAACTTTAATTTGAAGTGTTTGTTTTTTATAGGCTATCAACCACAGAAACACATGACTGCCTCATATTGTATAAGTATAAGCTTTATATGCATTAATAAGACTACTGACTTACTGACCTTTTGTAAACTTAAAAAAAAAAAAAAGTGTTAACCTGAAATGATGACTCTGAAGACTTTAAACTTTATAATCATTTTTATTGACCACAGACACTGTAGCCACAACCTAACTGCAAAACTAAATCAAGTGACTGTTAAATAGAATAGCGAATGTTGGCTAATAATAGTTATCGCTAGAAGTGAGTGGAAGATTGCTTGGAGCTTTTTACAACGAGCTAGCAAGCATGTTCACACAAAAGAAACGTTAAACAACTTAAACAATACACTTGCATTTATATACGATACATATCTCTTATTGTTTTTCCGGAAATATCCCACTCGATTTGAGCAAATCAGGTAAAGAGGTTGAAAAACACCTATTCCCGTGTGATAACACCCCAAAGTTGGGAACCGCCCCTTTTGTTCCGCAGAGACCTCCTTCTCAAACGTTCCGCTTCGTCTTAAAGGGATAGTTCACCAAAAATTAAAATGACGTCATAATTTATAAGTTGTTCCAAACCTGTATGAATTTCTTTCTTGAACACAAAATAAGACATTTTGAAGAATGTCGGTAACCAAACAATTGTGGGGAACCATTGGCTTCAGTAGTATTTTTATTTTTTTTCTCCATACTATGGAAGATTCAATATTATTTTGTAATTCTAATTGATTTAAGTGTGAGTGATTCATTAGCAGACTATTTAAATGAAATGATGTAAATGATCAACATTGTATTGTATAACAATTTATTTTTTATATAAAAATGCTATTGTCAATATATGTGCAAACATACGTATATTTATAAACGTATTGTACAAAGAGGTAACAATATTTACAAACATACAGAGCATGACAGACATGTTAGCTTGGCTAAAACAATAATAATTAAAAAAAAGCTCATTTATGGCATGTAATGCTCACAGTCACATGTATGACTGACATTACGTATAAACACCATATTCATATAGTACTCCACATTTCCAAAAACATGGTTTTACCATTAAGGCACTTTCTTGTTAGTATAATTTAAAAAGCATGAAGTGCTCTGTTTATTTTATTTGATGTATAAACCTCACATAAAATCTTGATTTGCCAAAATAATACTTGATTAAATCCTTTTAAAAATATCTTTCATTGTTGTATACCAGATTAGTTCAATAAGAAGTGATAAAGATCACATACTTGTTTTCAAAATATAATACATAATACGTCAGTAACATCTGCAACAATATGCATTGCATGTATTGTCAGAAGAAAAAATGCGCTCATGTATCTCACTTGGTAAAAAGCAATTTCTGAAAATATTAAAGTACTAGTGGTTTAAAGATGTGGGCTGAATCCAGATCCACACAGAACCTGTTTTCAAGGCATATTTCACCCCACTGTGTCTGCTAAAACAAAAATGACTATGCAAACATTCTTGACCTTGTTTGTTTGAGGTTTATGACACACGGGTCTGAATACGAGGTGTGGTACAGGGATTAAGGACGGTATCTGTAAGGCTTCACAGTTTCAGGTCCAGCTCCGGCTCTTCAACCTGGTCCTGAAGCCTCTCAGCCACAGGCTTGATGAACTCCGTAAACTTTTTGATGTTGGTTTCATGCAGGATCTTCTGCGTCAGGTAACGCTCCCGTTTGATCTGTTCTTTCAGCGCTTCTGGCACATCCGGTATTATATAGGACAGCATGAACTTTGTGAAATAAACAATGTGCTGAGAGGAGGACAAAACGGCACATTTAGAACCTTAAATGTGCAAACACAGAAAATGAAAGAGTTTCATGAGGTATTCTATGGAAGTAAATTAATGCCAAATGTTTTTGAAATAAAAAGCTTGTTGAATTGCTCTAACTGAAAACAAATATGCATTACATTAGCTGTACTTGCATTTAGATGCACTGTATTTTTAAGGCTTGCATTTTTATGGGATGAAATTCAACATGGTCGTATATTTAAGCTGTGAATATTTCAATTAAAAATATTTCACACACATTTTCATTATTAAAAATTCAATAATTCATATTCACATTTCAAATTTCACTTCCAAGATATTTATTCTGTTTAAAAATACAACCTATAAAATTCAACTAGCAATTTTCAGTCCATTTTATTTCGCTTTACAAATTCGCTTCCACAAATTCAGTGGTTCAAATTCGGCAGAAAATTCAACATTTCACATCCGGGAACTGCAGGAAGAGCAGTAGAGTGCCGATGCATCATCTCTATCTGCTGTTAGTCTGCTTCACCAGCAGGTGCCGCTAGCGGCTGTTTACAAAGACGAGCAACGGCTAGTAAGTCATCATTCATTCATAAAAACGGATTTACAGAATTAGAGCAAGCATAAGTGAATATGTGATGATTATCAGGGCCAGTATAAATGCAGAAAAGCTGATAAAGACACAAAAACTGCATTTATGTTTAATTCAGTGTATTTACGCTTACTTTCCCAGTGTAGCTACAGCTTTCTGTACAGTGAACAAGATAACGTTATTGCCCGATGCTGGTGTACAGATCAAACGTTAAATCTGAGATAGACATATATTTCTCTCTGTTGTTTAGTTTCCTTAACTTTATATCGCGGCGCTGTGTTGTAATACTAGGGCTTCCCTCATCCGTCATAGGATTGCCCTGCCATCAGGACATATAAAACTCTTTTAACACAGCTTAATGGACTCGTACAGTGATATAAAAGACCAAACTCGCACCTCATTTGTGATGTAGGTTAGACTATATAGGCTCCAAGAAAGCAGATACTGGCATAAAGTTGATTTGACGCTGAACGTTTGATTATGATACTCGCAAATTTAGGGACCGTCTCTAAAGTTACGACATTCTGTATTCACGTTTCTACCTTCAATAGCATTTAAAGAGAATGACTTAGTCACAAAACCAACTGTAAATTGTTCATCTAGCTGTCAGGTATAATGCAAACCTTTTAGATTTTTGATGTTTATTATAATAAAAGGTAACACTTTATATTAAATAGTTGATATGAACGAACAATGAACTGCACTTCTACAGCACTTACTAATCTTTGTTAATGTTAATTCCAGCATTTACTAATACATTACTAAAATCAAGAGTTGTATTTGTCAACTTTAGTTAATGCACAGTGAAGTAACATGAACAATGAACTGCTGTATTTTTATTAACGTTAACAAAGATTAACAAATACAACAACAAATGTGTTGCTCATGGATAGTTCACATTAGTTAATACTTTATGAACCTTATTGTAAAGTGGTTCCAAATAAAGTGTCAAGTAATATGTAAAGATTGCTATGTATTTCACTACTGTATTGGATTATACAAAACTTAAAGCTCAATAGCATATGATGAGAATGATTTAGTCACCAAAACTACCTGTGAAGTGTTCATCTATAGTTGCCAGGTCAAAGAGTGATGCACCCTTCTCTCTCTCTCTCTCTCTCTCTCTCTCTCTCTCTCTCTCTCTCTCTCTCTCTCACACACACACACACACACACACACACACACACACACACACACATATTCAAACACACTCAACTCAAAGTACATGCACATATACTTTTCTTTTTTACACATTCATCACACAATTAGTTCTACTTAGTTAATTTTATTTCTAAATTTTATTTAAAATTTGTATAAGCAGGATAATCTATGATCAGGTAAAATAAAAAATGAACAAAGTAAAAAAAAATAGTGTGATGAACGTGTAAAAAAAAATAAATAAATAAATAGTATATATATATGCATGTACTTTGAGTGAGGTGTGTTTGAATATGTATATGTGCATGTGTGTCTACAAGAGTTTGGTAGAAGGTAGAAACGTGAATACCAAATGTCGTAACTTTAGAGACGGTCCCTAAATTTGCGAGTATCATAATCAAACGTTCAGCGTCAAATCAACTTTATGCCAGTATCTGCTTTCTTGGAGCCTATATAGTCTAACCTACATCACAAATGAGGTGCGAGTTTGGTCTTTTATATCACTGTACGAGTCCATTAAGCTGTGTTAAAAGAGTTTTTGTCCTGATGGCAGGGCAATCCTATGACGGATGAGGGAAGCCCTAGTATTACAACACAGCGCCGCGATATAAAGTTAAGGAAACTAAACAACAGAGAGAAATATATGTCTATCTCAGATTTAACGTTTGATCTGTACACCAGCATCGGGCAATAACGTTATCTTGTTCACTGTACAGAAAGCTGTAGCTACACTGGGAAAGTAAGCGTAAATACACTGAATTAAACATAAATGCAGTTTTTGTGTCTTTATCAGCTTTTCTGCATTTTTACTGGCCCTGATAATCATCACATATTCACTTATGCTTGCTCTAATTCTGTAAATCCGTTTTTATGAATGAATGATGATTTACTAGCGTTGCTTTGGTCTTCCTAAACAGCCGCTAGCGGCACCTGCTGGTGAAGAAGACTAACAGCAGATAGAGATGATGCATCGGCACTCTACTGCTCTTCCTGCAGTTCCCGGATGTGAAATGTTGAATTTTCTGCCGAATTTGAACCACTGAATTTGTGGAAGCGAATTTGTAAAGCGAAATAAAATGGACTGAAAATTGCTAGTTGAATTTTATAGGTTGTATTTTTAAACAGAATAAATATCTTGGAAGTGAAATTTGAAATGTGAATATGAATTATTGAATTTTTAATAATGAAAATGTGTGTGAAATATTTTTAATTGAAATATTCACAGCTTAAATATACGACCATGTTGAATTTCATCCCATAAAAATGCAAGCCTTAAAAATACAGTGCATCTAAATGCAAGTACAGCTAATGTAATGCATATTTGTTTTCAGTTAGAGCAATTCAACAAGCTTTTTATTTCAAAAACATTCGGCATTAATTTACTTCCATAGTATTCATTAGGCGTACTGCATCTAGTCACCTACCTCAACCACAATCATAAAAGCCAGTTTGGCAGCAATGACGTGCCAATAATATATGCTGAACTCATATTCATTATAATGACCTGGAGGATTCCTGAAATCCCGATACCTGAGAACATAATAAGAGTAAATTAACAAACCCTCACCTTAAAAACTTCACATCAATCTGACCTTAACATCTGTTGCCACCAGCCATATTATCAGACAAGCTTTTGCTCTTTTCTATGCAAGTCTATGGAAGAAATGTTTGGGTAGTTTTATATAAATGATCCAAACATACTGGTGTTACAATGCAACACAAGGTACCCCTTTCCCACTTTTCTAAACGTTTAAATAAATCTATGAAACATGCATGCAGTGTGTTAAATCATGAGTGAGCTGTCATTCACAAATATAACATGCTGTTAAAACTGGTTTTACAAGCTGACCGGCATGTTGTGATGTTGCTGAACAGGTGCGGTGTGATTTCAGGTCTAGGTTTGCTCTTTTCGCTGAAGTCTTTAACGTTGAAAACAGAGAGCGAGCTGTTGATGAAGCCCGTCATGGTGTGGTTTGATCCGTCTGAATAAGGGCTCACGGAAAACGCCCAGTAATAAACCAGCCGAGGAATCATGTCCGAAGTGAAGGCAATAATGGCAGCCTGGAGAGGAAAACACCCACAGATGCAAGCAGCGAGTGAACATGACCGAAATCACACATGTTGCAAAAACAGGGCATTGTCACAAATTTCAAAATTCGATTTCAAGTCACAAGTTTGTGATTTGATTCAATTCCAATCTTGATTCAAACAGAACTGATTCATTTGGAAATTCATCAGGTACAGTGCATGCCAAATTATGTCAAACATTTAAACAATGTAATGTCATATAATAATAATATATAATATTATATATATAATATTATAATATATAATAATAACGTGTTTTCATGACAGATTTAGTAAAGTGGAAGAGATGATGTTCACGTACCACATTAAAGAGCATCAAAACAACATTTATTGCTTGAATTTTGTAATAAAATTGACAGAATTTGAAAGCTCAGACTTATCAAAACAAAGCACAAAACCTTCTGTATTATCCTATTATTTCTATTATATTTGTGTATTTGTTTGTTTACTTTTTTTCCAAGTGAACTGAAATTAGTTTATTGTTACCACTGGTGTTCCCCAAGGCTCAGTCTTGGGCCCTGTTTTATTTATTGTTTATTTACTGCTTTATTTATTGTGTTTATATGAAGAAAGAAAGTCATGTCCATCGGTGATGGGATGAGGGTGAGTAAATGATGAGGCACTTTTAGGTGAACTATGCCTTTAAAAATCAATATTGGTTCATCAAAATGTGAATGGATTAAAATATTTTCAACTCACATTTGTGGCCACTGCTAGAATCGCCACCCCCTGTAGGATGGGCTGCCAGGCTCCAATGTCCTGGGCCTTTTCCGGAACTATCCGACGGAACTGAGTAGTGATTTTCCAGGCGTCGACACGGATTTCACACAGATTGTTGATCAGCGCCAGGAGAGGAGCCAATGGGAAAGACGCCACGAACAGAGTCACAAAACCAAACTGGATCACTGTGGGAATGTAACATTCAGGTAACAGTGTTCAGACACTCACAGCTGGTTGGATGATTTAAATGTGTGCGTTGCATCTCTCACCCATCTCCAGGTATTCATAAAACAGGCCGAGCTTTCCTAGTGGCTGGAGTTGATAGTCCTGTTCCCAGCGAGGAATCACTTTTTCTGAACCCACCTTGGTGCAATGACGAAATATCAGATTCTTCACCCACCTAGAAACACGGTTTATTAATTGCTGTGGTTTTTAATCTGCTCTATGAAAGAGTTAATAATTAGTATGGATGAATGTATGTTAACCATTCAGGGTTCAAGTTAAAATTCAAGTCTTATGATGTTAATGTTTATCATTTCTTAATATCTTCAAAATGTTATTTTATCTGAAACAAGTTGAGCTCTTCAGATAGTAGGTCTCATTCGCTGTGTGAAACTCACGGCAGCAGGACTTCCTGTATGTTGTTCCAGATGGCCTTTCCAGTCATGATGATTGACAGCTGTGTGGTCAGCTCGGTCAGACAGCCGCCAGGATCACACTGAAGGCAATATGGTTTCATGTTTCAAATGAAACAAAGACATGTACTAGACTTCACACAATGCATTTAAGCCACATGCACTGCATTCAAGGAATATAGCTGCATATCAGTTAATGCACGTTGTTATATAAAAGTCAAATTTATAAGATGAGAAGTCAAAATGATGACATTAAAAAGTCAAAATTATTGCATGTTAAATGATATGAGATGAACAGTTGAACTTATGACTCAAAAAGTCAAAACTATAACATTAAAAAGTCAAAATTATTGCATGTTAAATGATATCAGATGAAAAGTCGAAATTATTAAAAAATCTAAATGATGACACACTAAGTCAAAATTATGACTTAAAAAGTCATAACTATAACATTAAAGTTGAAATTATGATATAAAGAGTCAAAATTTTGACATTAAAAAGTCAAAATTATTGCATGCTAAATTATATGAGATGAAAAGTCGAAATTATGACTTAAAAAGTAAAAACTTTAACATTAAAAAGTCAAAATTATTGCATGTTAAATGATATGAGATGAAAAGTCGAAGTTATTAAAAAATCTATATGATGACACAGTAAGTCAAAATTATGACTTAAAAAGTCCTAACTATAACATTAAAGTTGAAATTATGATATAAAGTGTCAAAATTTTGACATTAAAAAGTCAAAACTATAACATTAAAAAGTCAAAATTATGGCATAAAAAGTAGAAATTTTGAATAAATAGTTGAAATTACGGCATGCTAAATGATAAGATGAAAAGTAAAAAAAAACTAGACAAAAGTCATGATATAAAAAGTCAACATACTGTCATAATGACAATAAGACAATTATAAGATCAAAAAGACAACATATATATTGGCTTTCTTTGTCATAATCATGATTTTTTTAACATTTTAGGTTAGAATTTATTTTAGGTCATAATTTTAGCTTAGTAATTACTATGTCATAATTACGACTTTTCATAACATAATCAGAACTTCTGATAAAAATGACCTCATCATCTCACAGAAATGTCTCACCTCCTCATTGCGGAACGCCCCAAACCAGTAGACGGGCTGTCCTGGATAGCCCACCACCTTCCCTTTGAAGAAAGCGATGTAGAAACACGACGAGTAATAGTTCACAAACTGAAAGAGGAACATCTTCAGCGTCAGGCTGTTCTCGTACTCCGTTTTGGTCCGCGGCAGCTCTGTAGCACACAGAATGAGCCACTTACGTACATGGAGGATTTACTAAACACTTTTACGAGTGAAACTGGTGACTTACCGAAATCTGTGATCCAGATGGCCACTTTTTCGTAGACGTTGTTGAGAAACATGATGATGATGAAGCTGATGATGGAGGCTGTGATGGAAGTGGCCATCTGAGGGGTGACGTACTCTTTGAACGGCTCTATCTCTTTGCTAGCAGAACGCAGCTTCGCAGAGAAAGTGAGAAACATCGCCAAGCGATACACGATCACCCCGACCACTGATGCTATAATCAACAGAATCTACACAAGATGATGCAATTAAACTCTCAATCAGCATTGACATTGAAAAGCCATGTGTAATGTGAATGCAAGTGGCCTAGTAATATTAAAGGATTGAAATTATAATATTACCCAGAATAACACAGTGCCAATGCCACATGACACTCTCATGCACTTCCCACAGGATGTGTATGGCACCTTCTCTTTATTCTGTATAAAACAAACACAAAAGCCCACTGCATAAATGTGTTTTTGTGCTTTCTGTTGAGGTCAAACACCTACAACAATGAAAACAGCCACTGCATCATGAAACTCGCACCTGCGTAACAGGGTTCACTCTTTCATGGATGCATTTGGCCTCGTACTCGGGTCGTGGCTGTTCCTCCTGCTGAAGAAACTCCACCGTGTCCCAATCGTGCTCCAGCACGGCCTGGTATCGTTTCCAGAACTCCAAAAACAGTGTCACTGTAAACAATAAAACACATTGCATACAAAAACGACAAGCTCCAAACATATTTATGCAATGTTGCATTACCAAAAAAAATTGCAACATTTTACAATAAGGTCCTATTAGTCATACGTTAACTAATGTTAATAAATGGAGCCTTATTGTAAAGTGTTGCCGAAAAAATGACTAATCATGTTGCGTGCTTTTTCTCGGCCAGAATAATCTGAGAAAATGTTGATGTAAAAGCATTGTTAATGCAATGTTGAGTAAACAAAGGGATCATGTGACCAGTGTATGACATCGCTCACCCCAAACAGACATGAAAACAGCAAACACTAATGTCCCATAGTTATCAAATACACACAGTCTCTGTGGAGCAAAACAAGCACAGAAACACATTATCAGAACAACAAACATAGAGTTTCGCAAACACCATCAGTTAAATCAGTTAAATCTTAGATCAGACACAAAATCCCCAAATCCTCCAGAGGAGACGCTGTGCAATATTTGCAATATTTTCGTAAGTTTGCAGTACTCTTGCATGACTAAAAAAACCCTTTTGGATTATTGCAGAAAATATGTGGACAACAAACATTTATGATTCTTACACATTACGTTCATCATGATAATCTTCAAAAACGAACACAACTTAAGGCCTAAATACAATCGGCAGAATATAAAATCTAAACGTAGGCTATAAACAAACTACACCACAGTCACATGACTACAATCAAAGACCGTGCACTCATATTACTTACAAATGACACAATGTGCAAAGCACAATATTGGTGTTTTGGCCTTCATCCCTTCAGCATTTTATTTGACTACTCACTTTAGAGGCCTCACAGGTGATGTTCAGCCTCCAGTACGGACAGTCATTATCACACTGCGGGCACATGACAATTTGTCCACCAATCTGAGGGTCGCACACTTCTTTGCTGTTCAAACAGAGATATAACCAGTCAAATTTAGGGGTGTAAAGGTACATGAACAGTCTTGAACAGTCACGGTTCGGTGCATACAGTCAGACGACGAATACAGTCAGAGGCATTCCACACTCCAATCCATAAGGGGGCGCACGTGGTAATGCAATGCTGTTTGCTAACCGCCACTATGTATAAATAGATATGTTTACGTGTAATCTCTCAACCAGTGTTTCAACTGCGGAAAGACATCAATAAAACATCTTGAGAATAATATCTCACGCAGCATTACAGTTACATCAGGCAAGTCATTTAGTGCCCACAGCATGTTAGTTCACTAGAGAAATGAACTCTAGAAGGAGCATTTTACTAAATATTTGTACTAATTAGCTTATATATTCATTATATTTACTTTACCTGTTAGTAATGTCTTAATTATTTAATATATATTTAAATAAATTTGTCAGTATAAAGTTATGACTGTAACTTATTATATTTCAAAAACGAATTGGAGTAGAAAAATAATTAAAAAATAATTTTATAATTAGATTTAGAATTTAATGCAAAACCTACCCAATTAAAATGTTTTTTTTTTATTTGCATGTTGATTTTTAATTCTTAAAGTAAATAGCAACTGAATTTAATAGTTTGGGCTCTGTTGTTAATTGTAACCTTTATTATTACAATAATGTGCAAGAAAGGCTCCCTGTATATAGTTTACAGCAATAGCTGAGATATTTTTTTTATCCCTAAGAAAATGTTGATTATAATTTAATTTATTTAAAGAGAGAGACACAATTTATTCAATAAACCACTGTTAAACAAAAAAAGAAGAAAAAAGAAGCAATTTTATGTTTAGTTTTCTCCCGACCGCTGCACCGAACCATCATGTTTGTGTACCGTTACACCACTAATCAAAGTATATTGTAAGTGTAAACTGTAACAGCATCATGTTATGAGAGTGCTGTACCTCCATGTGCTGCTCTCTCTGGATTTGAATCCGTATATAAAACAGCCGAGTCCGACGGCAGCAGCGAGGGACAACATGAACGTGTAGAAACCCAACCAGGCAAAATAAATGCCGATCTTCTCACCGAAATACTTCCTGAAAATACAGGCACCTGTTAACTAAACTGAACGTCTTCAGTAGCGCTGCTTTATAGCTGTTGTCTCATAATCGATGAACTTTGCATTATTATTAAACTAAACTGAAGACTCAAAACACAAACTGCATGAATGCAATAGTCTCATGACACAAACAGACGTATTCAACACACCTGATCAGGTCCAGCGGCTGCATCTTGTAGAAGCTCTTGGGATTGGCCCACTCGTTGTAAAGCAGAAATCGTTCATTGGGGCAATTGGGCTCTTTAGATTTCACATTAAATCTGCACTGTTACATAAATCACAAAAATACCAGCAAAAAGCACATTAATGATCATTTAATACTACAGTAAAGTACTCATGCATCACCTTTGTCACAAACAACAACAAGTTTTTTTTCTACTCACTACTACTATAGTATTACACTGTTAAATGTATTATTTATTGCATTTAAATATTTTTTACAATTAACTTATTTATATTTATTTATTATATTAATATATAATTATAAAATGTATAAATTTGATTATTATTATTGTATTATTTATTGATATGCATTTAAATATTTTTTATTTAATTTATTTATTTTAATAGTTTATTAATTAATTTAATCAAATTTATTTAGTTAGCTAGTATCTTGCATTTTAATTATTTATTTATTTTGACAGTTTATATATAATATATACACTATTATAGATTTTAATAATATTTTGAATGCGCTTTTTTATTTTTTCAGTTTTCTTACATTTCAGACTAATTTTATATATAATTTTAATATTTGTATAATATTTTATTAGTGTTTTTTAATATTACGATTTTGGTTTAATTTGTTTTGTTATTTTTTTTTTTTTGTGCTTAGTTTACATTTAGTTTAATTTTCATTTAGTTTATGCTTTTCATGTAATTTAAATAAAAAAATGTCACTTAAAAATATTTTAAGTAGTTTTAGTAAACTAAAATAACCCTAACTGTGACTGGGGGAAAGTATGATGATATTTTTGCCTTAAAAAGTCACTTACATCATGTAATGGATACGCATCTTTGTACACGCCTCCGTTGATCAGTTTGGAGAAGCCAAACTTCTTCATGTTTCCCTTGACATCATACGGAGCTCGGTTGAGGATGTAATACGCCTGTAATCGACGGCATATCAATAAGAGACAGCTGAAGGTAAAATGCGAGCGACTCTTAGACTTTCAACGCACCATTCTGCTCCTCATGGCCGCTGTGAAGAACTTCTCTTTGTCCTTCTCATAAAAACAGTTCAGCTGATCCTTCCTGAAGGGGGCCGTGAAGAAGTCCATCTCCTTGGCAATGACATCCTCGCTGGGGTAGAAGTACTTGGTGAAGCAGTTGTACGTTGTTGATTGTGGGGCCAGATCATTGGGCTGGATGGGCAGTTTGATATGCATGACTTCAGCATAAGAACACAGCACATCAAAAGGCACATGTACTTTCACATAGAAAAGTTTCTCATCTGTCACCTGCAAAACACAGCCAGAGAGGAAACTCTCCCATCAGCGCTACAGGAAGGTGTACGTGCCTTTGTCTAAAACAATAACATTCCTGCAGATCAGATCAACAGGTTGAGACAGGACTTGCTCTATCCTTCCTTAGAAGTCCATATTTACTGATATAATCCAGGCGTAAATGAAGCAGGAATGGACAAGAATGACAATAAAGAAAGAGGACAAGACAGGAAGTCTTATTTAAATGTGCGATTAAACAACTTACGGATTGTGTCGCCTCCAATTCCACACCAATCTCCATCAGGTTTCCTTCAAAACACTGTCTTCGTCTTTGCTAGAGAATAAATGAGGAAAAAGAGATAAAACTCACTGCTTTTGGTGTGTATGAATGAGTGGCTTGAGTTAGATGGCAGGTTTAGTGATTAAGGTTTTTAGCATGAGTGTGAATCTCACAAAATATGGGTAAAATACCACTTTTTTTGGACAAGTTTCAAGATTTTTACCCATTTAGAGATACACCCTATCTATTTTATTTTTTATTGATCATATGTTTATTTAAAAGAAGAGAAACAACACCAACACTATAAAATACAACAAAACAGTAACTATAAATACGTGCATAAGTTGCATTTTTACTTTTTTTGGCCTCATAATGTTTGGTGACAGACTTTTCTCTGATAACATATTAAGGAATTCTTCTATTATTTAGTGCACTTAAACTCCGCCTACAGTATTTTGAGTGCCACGCCCACATCTAAACATCCAATCAACAACCGATGCATAGAATGCAAGTACCTCGCATGTGTTATACTCGGATGTAGGGCTGTGACTAATGATAATTTTGGTAATTTTGATAATTTGGTAATTTTGATTAATTGAGTAATCAATATTGTTTTTGTGTTAATAAAAGTCTGAACAAACAATAAGCCCAAGCAAACAATAGCCTCAAAATCGCTTAAAATACATAATGACGAGTATCGAAATCAAGTAATTATATGGTTTTAAAGAACAACACTGTTTAAATACATAATATATATATATATGTAACATAAACAATCAACCCATGTACCCATAATATAATATGTTTTTTAAATGGTTTTAATACATTAGAAAATGGTCCAATAATCCGGTTCATGGATTCTCGTCTGTGCAATATGTGCCATTTCCGGTATTTTTACGGTTTCTCAACGTGGGAAAATTTCAATTTATTTTATTTTTTGTTTTAAATCAAGTACTGAAATTTAATCGAGGAATCGTGACAACTACTCGGATGTATGTCACAATGCAGAAGAAAAGATGTTTCATCTCAACTTGAAGAATTAATGTTATTGTTTAGGTTAAGAATCAAGAGTTTATGTTAGTCAAGAAGATTAGTAAATTAATATTGTGACCTTGACTTACTCTTCTCCTATAAACTGAGCCTTTTTTTTTGTCTGATGCATTTTTAGACTCGTCCTCGTAGACCAAAACAAAGTCAATCCTTCTCTTTCCGTCATTGAAAAACAGCGAGTCAGGGTTACCATTGAAATCAGCCTGCAAACAACAATGTCACAGGAAGTGCAAAATCATCTCCATTTAGTAATGCAAAAGTACTGAAAAGACCCTTAATAAACAGCTTTGAACTACTGAATTAATTCCGTTAAATGTATTTAACGGAAAAATATTTAGATTTGTAACATGTGTAATAAAGTTCTCCTAAAATTCTTCTAGTTGTGTCTTTATCAAGGTGGACAGAAAAGAAACAAACCCGTTCCACTTTTGGCACAACTTCACCATCTGCTCTAGATTTGTATGTTGGCACCTGTTGAACATAATCTGGGAAAAAGCATAATACAAGCTATTAAAGTAAACATTCGGCAGGTGAAACACACCTCCCTCCTGTGATCAGATATGAATCTTGCCGATAATAACTAACAAGTAATAATACATTTACATATTTAAATACTGATTTACATAATCCATTCAACGGGTATTACATAAAGCATTGAACATTATAACACTCAAACTAAATTACACAAGGCATGTGAACACTTTGGAATGCTCTGATTTAATGTTTACTCACAGTGAAGGGAAAACCCAACCAAAACAATCTAACCAGAGAGCAAAGCATAATGGGAAATATTAACTTAAAACAGATGTTGCTTCACTGGATGGAAAATACCCATAGCAACGACCAAACAGCCTGTACAAGGAAAACTCATCTGGCCCACGACTAACGCCTCCACCACACAAACTTATTCCAGCTTATGACATAAAAACTGTCCATAAACAGAGCAGCAGGGCTGACACAGAGGAAAATCTTTAGGGCTAGTGCATGTTTCAGACACGTGTATCAGTGCAATGAATGGATATCATCATACATTATTAATTCAAATACGGGGATCATTTTTAATAGCATGTTTGTGCAACAGAATCAAAAGTAGTGCAAAGGAACTGACATAACTGAGCATTATGATAGACACAAAAGACAGGCCTACATAAAACGCATGCATGCGATTAATCTTAAACAAAAGTAGCCTAATGAAGGTGAAGTGTGCAACTTGTCTTTCTGGTTAGGCCGTTTTGTTTTGCCTGGCATATGCAAATGAGCTCAAGTCACATTTTATTATGTATTCTCTGGAACTGAACGAGTTTGAGCATATTATTTATGCATTTTTTAGCTCTGAAATACGACTTCTGATCCCAGCTCACCACACCTACTGCACTGAAAAAGAAACTAAAAGTGTGTCCCTCAGCTAACAGGGAGCTTTAGATAACGTTCTCGTTAGATAAAGTTCTTAGAAATGTAGCTAACGTTCTGGCAAGGTTTTTTCGAACTTCCAGAAATGTCAATAGAACGTTCGTTCAAAGTTGGAACGTTGGGCGTACGTGTAACATTTTTTAGAACGTTACTAGTTGTTTTGGAATGTTCAGAGAATATTTAAAAGTAAGCTTCCCAAAATGTTTTTCAGAATGATAAAATGGAATGAGAATTTTTCTTAAACATTATATATAGATATATATATATATATATATATATATATATATATATATATATATATATATATATAGGCCTATACAAAAACTGATGACTTTTTTCCCTCATAACTTAAATGGAACGTTAGTGAAACGTTCTTAGAACATAATTTGTTAGCCATAAAATGTAAAATAAAATGTTAGCCAGGACTTTCTCTCTGAATCCTGCGATAAATTGACGTAAAGATGCCGAACTCACCAACTTCAGTCATTAAACACATCTCAAGGTCTCCCTCCTCTGGTTCTGAGTCCAGCTCAGGATTGTCATCTTCTGCTTCACTCATTCTTAAAACGCTTAAGAAATCAACGCAACATGTAACAGATAATAATAAGAGTCTGTACAGCACAGATGCGCTGCAGCAATACAAAGTATTGCCGTAAAAAATCACAGTGTGAAGGAACAAAGTAGTACACGAAGTTTCTCAATACCAGTCCGAACTTGTTGAGACTGCGCGTGCCGCCTAGGTAGGTGGGGTCGGAAGAGGGTTTTCGGGGTATAGGCTAAGGCAGTCATTGCTTAACCATTTGTGGCTGCTTGATACTTTCTAGTTTCCGCTTTTGCAATAATTAGACTGTTTTTTTGTTTGACTACAGGTTTATTCAGACAGTTATTGTTTATTTAATGGTACAACTTTTTTTTTTCTTCTTCAGAATAAGTCATGGTATGTTTTTCTACCACTAGGTAATGTATCTTTTTAAACTAGTAACTATGCATATTGTTTTATTAAATATATAACTTAAAAATGGTAGAACGTATTTGCGCACTAGGAACGATTTCCGTTTCTTCGATTTCACACGGAGTGATTTGTGTGACGGAAGCGTACTGTTATGGTTAGCACCTTTTGGTATTTTGTAATCCTTAAAGGGGAAATAATAAACAAATAAATACATATCTTGTAATCCTTAAATATGTATGTTTAATATTTTACAAATATGAACATTTTATTTGCAGTTGATTTTGTATAGTGTACAAAACTATATGGTGATGCTAGCACCCGAATGCATCAGTAGCTACAAGCACAAATGAATATATCCTGATTTGGCCACAAATCGAGTTCTGTACCCTTTACAGAGAACGGAAAAAATGGCTGTAGTGGGCAGTTTATTGTTCAGCTATCAGATTATATACATTTGCAGACAGTGGAAAATATTGTTTCTTTTTATGACATTATCATCATGACATATGTCGTCCCGCACCTGGAAACCGCTGCTCGTGCCTGCGGTAAAAAAAACAACAACTGGAAAACAAAGTTCCTGTTTACATCGTGTGCCCTTCCTGTGCCACAGATCAGGAACAGATAAGCTGCTAATGTTCACGCATTTAGCGTGAGATAAAGAAATTGACACTTTTCTCACGAATTGAAAAACATTTATAAAACAAAGTCAACCGCGGAAAGACGTCAATAAATCAGTCATTACAATTAGCCTACAATAATAATAAAAAAACATTATTAGGGATATTAAATAGGCTAATTTAATTAAATATGGTCTTAAACGTTAAAATAAACGTGGCTTATGTATCTACCACACACAATTACACAATATACAAAAAGTTACACTTTGACGTCCTCTAGTTTTGCCCTGAAAGTGCAGTTTTCCACCTGTCCATTAATAATACAGTTCTCTCCTAGATTAGTTGGCAAGATTTATTTCCCAAGACTTAAAAGATTTATGGATAAACTATTCATCTAAACTAAACTAAACTAAAGTAGGCTATGCCTGGCCCATTATTTAAGAAGATTCAGACTTTAAAGGGTTAGTTCGCCAAAAAATAAAAGTAATGTCATTAATTACTCACCTTCATGCCGTTCCACACCCGTAAAACCTTTGTTAATCTTCAGAACACAAATTAAGATATTTTTGATGAAATCCGATGGCTCGGTGAGGCCTGCATAGCCAGCAATGACATTTCCTCTCTCAAGATCCATTAATGTACTAAAAACATATTTAAATCAGTTCATGTGAGTACAGTGGTTCAATATTAATATTATAAAGAGACGAGAATATTTTTGGAGCACCATAAAAATAAAATAACGACTTATTTAGTGATGGCCGATTTCAAAACACTGCTTCAGGAAGCTTCGGAGCGTTATGAATCAGTGTGTCGAATCATGATTCAGATCGCGTGTCAAACTGCTGAAATCACGTGACTTTGGCGCTCAGATCTTATTTTATGTTCTGAAGATTAATAAAGGTTTTACGAGTGTGAAACATCATGAGGGTGAGTAATAAATGACATAATTTTCATTTTTGGGTGAACTAACCCTTTAAAGCTCTTGATTTGTACTTTCCCTCATAAAAATCTACTATAAGTTTTGTATTTTTTTTAATGCTATAACTACAGGTAAGAGCATATGATGTACAGTTTTAGCAGCATATAGAAACTGTATGTTACTACAATAAAATGTAGGCTTATAAGTCTTCTAGATTGTGTGACTGTTAAGAGCTGTAGGGTTCTTGACTCAATTTTAAAGAATTTGATGGTTGTTTTGGATGGAGTTTTATGGAGAAGTTTGTGTTTTATGATGGAAAATTTTCTGGCAGTTGTTGGATTTGTTTTTATTGCAGTTTTATTTGCAACCAATGTGTGCTTAGCCACTGCACCATATTGGCTTTCACAGTCCATACTGGTGTTTGGAACATGTTAGAAATACAATTAAACGCATGTAAAAGTTGATTTGAACTCGTGAATCCAAGATTAAAACACAACACTTTATTGCCTGTGCAACTGAGTCTGACATACAGACGGGTGTGTTGGTTGAGTTTTATTGAGGGCTTTATTTTCTATGAAAAAAATTTAAAAATTAGTAGTGGCAGGATTTGAACCAAGAACTCTTTTTATGAGCGGCAAGTGAATCACAGAGTTTGTTATGGCTGAACTGGTTCAGTTCGGTTTGATTTTCAGTTCAGCTTCAGCATTAATTAAAACAATTTAACAAAACCATGATTAAAGTATAATGCTTTATAACTTGAGCCACTGAACCTGACAAAGCAAAACATGTTTTAGATGAGTTTTCTTGGGAACTCTGTGTTATATGATGGAAAACTTTGAGCAATTGTGGTATTTAATCCAAGAACTCCATGTTTGATTGGCAGGTGATGAACCACTGAGCCACAGAGTTTGTGACATTTGAGATGGTTCAGTTCTGTTTAGCAACAGCATAAATTAAGATGAAAAAAACTATTTAACATAATAGATTGAAGCTCAGGAATCCATGATTAAATAACACTTGATCACTTGAGTGAATCCATTCCATATTTTAGTAGTTTCTTACATTTTTTAAGTGAAATTTATTGAGTTCAAAACAGATTCTGCATTGTAAAACACATGAACAATAACACAGATCAGTCAAATTTATTTACTTCCAAGACTTAATTCAAAGACTAAATAGTTACCTGCACATTACAGATGTATAACACACATATTAAAGCTAAACATCATGAAACACTCATTCAGGTAATGTGTATTCATATCAGCAGTTTTTAACATCTATTATGTCTTGTTTAAGCTTCAAGAAAGCAAACTAAACAGTGTGTGTGTGTTTGTGGGCCGCTCCACGTGAGGGAACTCAAACCCTCTTGCCTAATGTCAGAGCGACCCGCATTCTCAAAGTGTCTAGAGAAACCGGGTCAGGACTAAATATATCCTTCAGGACATGCAAAAACAAACTCAGTCTGTGTTTTGCTGCGCTGCGTGAAGCATGACATTTCTACTGATAGGTTATTTTAAAACTTTCAGGACAGAGTTACACCAAAAAGAAAGTAGAATTAGTGCAAGTTTTATAATCTAGTAAAAGTTTTGTTTGTGTGTACATCCTTGTGACCTCTGAAACACAATGGACTACATGGAACAAATAGATGAAGATCAGCTCATTGAGATCGCTATTCAAATGAGCCTCCAAGATACCTGCAGTTTCTCCGTTTTGAATGAACCGCTAAGGTACAGCATGCACAAACAACTTCAATGCTTAGTGTTTATTTTTTCAAACATAATTGTTTTACTCTCACACATTTCATTGCCTCGTTTAGCACTTTAGAAACAGCCAGTGATGAAAACCTGAAGATTTTATCTGCTATAAATCAAGGTAATTCATACATGAGCACTTTTATCTAAATATCAATGCTCTGATTAGGCAATGCCTTGATATTCCGCATGTGCTGTAATATTATCCAGGTGATGTGTTTGCACTAAGGAGACTGCACAAGTACAGCGATGCCTATAAAGAAAGAGACAGCAGAGGTTGGCTTCCGATGCACAGAGCGTCCGTCCAGCCAGATGCCCGTGTGCTGGATCTCGTCCTGCTGGGTGAGCAGACGCAATGTGTCTGTGTTAAAGTACAAACAAATGAGTGACTATTAGCTAATAAGGCAGTGTTACTGGGCATTTTTTTTTTCCTGGACAGCATCCTATGAGCTGAGCATGGAGGAGATGACTGCCGATGGAGACACTGCTCTGACTCTGGCTTCTCAAGCAGGACATGTGGAGAATGTGAAGGTTCTTCTCCAACACGGAGCATCTCCACACAACATGAACAGCAAGAATGAGACTCCACTTCTCCTGGGTAACAACAAAAAAACACAAAAGAGACGTCAAATAAGTCTGGTCTCTTACAAGCAATTAAGCAGATATCATTTAAGACTAAATTAATTAAAAATCGATTACAATTTCACTTTTCCAGGTGAACAAAATTGGCATTAATAAAATATTTATTACCATTAATAATATTACTATTTTTTGCATTGTAAACATTTTCATTATTTACAATTAACTGTAATGTTTAAATAGCTCAAAAATTGTCAATGCATTAAAAATAATCAATGCAAATGCAATAAATATATTACAATGTCAATGCAAAAAAAAAATTAAAAATATAATAATTCAATAATAAATAGATCAATAAATATTATAAATGCATATATTATATACACACATATACACTTACATCTATAAGCATATATAATGTCTATAATATATAATGCATCATACAATTATATATAATGTAATATATAAATATTATACAAATATAATGTAATATATAAAACAAGTCCTAAAATATTAAATAATAAATATTATAAATGCATATATATATATATATATATATATATATATATATATATATATATATATATATATATATATATATATATATATATATATATATATATATATATATATATATATATATATATATATATATATATATATATATATATATATATATATATATATATATATATATATATATATATATATATATATATATATATATATATATATATATACATATATATATATATATACATATATATATATATATACATATATATATATATATACATATATATATATATATACATATATATATATATATATATATATATGTGTATATATATATATATATACACACATACATACATATTTGGGGTGAAATGTAACCCAGATCTTTGACAAATGGTTCACTCCCTGCGTTACACATTATCCTAACATATCACATACATAACATATAAATAATAGGATAAGATGAACTAGTTTTCACATTAGTCTCACTGGCTTGTGCAAGTAAGTGTATTGTGTTTTTTTACAAGCATATTGAAAATGTGGCATAACAAAACACTGTTTCTGCTTTTGCATTAGTTCTTAAACTAGGCATCAGGATCATAATCCCAAGTTTCCCTTTGCAGCCGTGAGGTCAAACTCTTATGATATGGTTCATGCACTTATAATTGGAGGCGCCAACATGGAGCAGGTGTGTTTGAAGAAGTGGACAGCCACCCATGAGGCCGCTAAGGTGGGATGCGCGGACATCCTGATGCTGTTGCTGAAACACGGGGGGAAGGTGATGGGACGTGACGGGCACGGGGTCACACCGCTGGGCATCGCTGCAGAATACGGCCATCCGGATATACTGGAAATACTTATCGAACATGGTAAGTAAAGTTAAAGTTAAGATAATAATAAATTTGAAAAAAAAAAAGAAAGTTGATTCCCCCAAAAATGAATACATTCTGCTTTCACCTCTAGGGGGCGACGCCACTGCACAAGCTACAAACGGAGACAGTGCGTTATATGATGCTGCAGGCTCTGGGAACCTGGACTGTATTAATTTACTCCTACAACATGGTGCCAGTCCTAATGTAGCCAGTTTTTGCTCTCAACTTCCAATTCACCGTGCAGCCTATGAAGGGCACTACCTGTGAGAGCATGCCAAATCAATCTTACCACACTACAACATCTTTGCCATGATAAAATCATTGTGTGTCTCTCTTTAATCTGACAGGGCTTTGAGGACCTTCATTCCCATCACCACTAAGAGGGCCATCCGTCTGTCCGGTATGAGTCCGGTTCATTCTGCGGCGGATGGAGGTCATGCTGACTGTCTCGAGCTGCTCATCGAAAAAGGCTTTGACGTCAACCCAATCTTGGGCTGCCATATTTCCGAAAAGTACGGTGACATGAGAAAGACCCCGCTGTACTTCGCCATCTGCAATGGAGACGTCACCTGCACCGAGATACTTCTGAAAGCAGGTGCAAATCCGGACCTGGACCCTCTGCGCTGCCTCCTGGTGGCAGTCAGAGCTGGGAAGCACGAGTTGGTGCGGCTGCTTCTCGCCTATGGGGCGAACGTCAACTGCGCCTTCTCTGTCATCAGTGACACTGTATTTCCCACAGCGCTGCAATACTGCCTCAAAGATGAAAGGATGCTGCGTCTGCTCCTTAACAATGGTTACCATGCAGAAAGCTGCTTCGAATGTTATCATGACAAGCCTGTATCGACATACACATGGACAGAGGTTCATAGCCAATCACACCAGATCAAGAGCAATCCGAACAAAGTGACCGTAAGCATCATATTTGGGGTTTAGAAACCAATAGGGTGGATTCACTAAACAATTGCACCACTTCGGCATTCGCCAAAACCTGCGTCTTATTCACTAACCACCTGAAAACCAGATTAACCAGGCACTACCTGTGCTATTATAGTGCGCACCATGAACATTTAAAACACCTTATATCTGTGTAAATTAGGTTTATAAAGCATTTAATGTTGCACTGTTACTTTAAAAAATAATGTGCATTTTGTTGTGCAACAATAAGTCACAATTCATTCTTAGGCCCCATTTACACTTGGCATTAAGAAGTATTATTTTGGTCGATCGAATCACAAGTGGATGACGCTAAAATACAGGTGTAAACGGGGCCTAAAACGTTAAGAGCTTGTCCACTTTCGACCACTTCCAGAAGTAGTTGATATCGCATTTGAACGGATTGCTTTCGTAGTGTAAACGCTTGTATGGCTGAATGTGTTCGAACCATATGCCGTAAAAAAAAGATGGACGACACACTTCCATTCTCTTCCATTATAGAAAAGTGAAGTGAACCATCTTGCGCTGATTTGGGACCAGAGTCTGCGCAGAAGTGAGCAAGTAGTGGTGGTGCGGTATCAAGGCCTCGTCTATATTTCTGCAGAATTGGTTAATACCGTTGACTGAGGAACAACTCATTATGTTGGTGTGAAATAAGTCAGTTGGTGCTTCAGTGACTACTTCACTCAGAGAAGCTGTCAATCATAGCTGCCAATTATGACGTTTTTATAGCATCAAATAACGAACTGAAATCAAACGTATTAAAAAAACAAAAAACAAACACTTGAATTTGAACATCAGTGTGATAAAAACTACATAAATTGACAGAAACCATCTTTGTAAAAAGTGTAATTTGATTGTTTAGTTTGTCTCACGTCCCATAAGATTACATGGAGAGGGAGGGGTTTATGACCTATACTGGGACCAGCCACCGGGGGGCGATCAAAAGGTTTTGGCTTCACTTTTCAGGACTTGTGCGGCACACTTGGTTAGAACAGCCATGCTAATGCGTAAACATTTTGGGATGTAAACTTTGTCAGCTAAAGACCCAAGTTTACAGAGCCCTGCACATGACATGCAACGAAAAAAAAAGTAAATTGTGCGCAAGCTTTACTAAGTCATACCCTCAATTTACTAAATTGTGTGCATGATTTACTATTTCGTTCCCTTGCGTTGTTAAACTGTGAGCACGATTTATAAATCGAGGGAACGACTTAGTAAAGTGTGTGCACAATTTAGCCTACTATTTTTTCCTGCATGTCATGTGCGGGACTCAGCACAAGTTTGGTTTTGAAGATGAAAAATGTACCAAGCACAATGTTCTCTCACCATTCCTGATTTCTAACATACACGGCCGGTCTCGGTTCGGCAGTCAGAACAGAAACGAAAGCTGCTGCTCTCCGTATGTTTTTCCATCATATGTAAATTGTGTGAGCTTATTTCATCCATTAGATTGAAAGATCTGAAAAAGCCCTTACATTTACCCACCCATAGACCCTCCCCTCAAAGAAATCAGGACAGAAGTGGTTGAAAGTAGCCAAAAGAGATGGATTAGAATACCAGGTGTAAATGGGCATGTTTCCCTCATTTACTTGTTATCCGATCGACCAAAACGCATCTTAATACCAGGTGGAAACAGGGCCTCAGTGAAGTCATATCAAGAGCAATCTGTGACCGTAAGCATCATATTTGGGGTCTAGTGGAATCGCTAAATAGTTGCTCCAACATGCGCCCAAACCTGAGTCTTATTCACTAACCACCTAAAAAACAGCTTAACCAGGCGCTACCTGTGTGTACCTGTTAGTTCTGATCACTGCCACAAGAGGTCGCAATTCCTCCTTAGTGAATTCTCCCCCAAAAATTCCATTTCTATATTTATATGTGGCCTAATTATGCACTCTGTTCTGTGTTTTCAAGTTTTGCGAGTTCATTAGCGTGTCATGGATGGCACACTTGGCCGGGAGGGTGGTGCAAACTCTCCTGGATTACGTGAGTCACGTGCACATCTGCTCCAAACTTCAACACATTCTGGAGAGACAGGAGGAGTGGCCCAACATCTGTGATATCCTCAGTAAGACACTTCTGTTCACCATTCAAACCTATATGAAACACAAAAAATAACCATTTCTTAATGTCTGTTTGGTGCTAGGGAACCCAAAGCCTCTGAAACACCAGGCCAGGTTGGTTATCAGGAGACATATGACACTGAGGAGACTGAATGACCCAGAGTTCATGAGCACCGTTCCTTTCCCCCCGGCATTGAAGAACTTCCTGCTCTACAAAGAGCATGATGTGTATGGTCGAATGGATGAACACTAGATATATATGCATCTATATGTATTGTATTCCAATTAGTTTTATTTATTGGTTTGTTTCCAAACACATTGTGATTATATCATTTTTCATATATCATGCACCTCTGTTTTTGATTTCCGAGTGAAATTTAACCTGGACATGATTAACTCTAATTAGTTGCATGCTAAAAATGGGATTATCTTTTAAACCATAACAATTTGGCATACATTTCAATATTCACCAACATTCATCCTGGCCCTAATCCAACAGCACTGAGGATTTGCTGAATCTGGTGTTGCTAGAGACCCTTGTTATCAGAGCAACAACATTCCTGCGCTGTCAACGCCAGTCGGTGGCTTCGGAGATGCAGCGGACACTGTGTTCCTGTCATAAACACAGATCTAGCCTCTCCTGGTTGTTTGGATCCTATGGGACAACAAACACCTTACACTCAGGCACAGGCCTGACCTGACAGCTTATGGCCTTTGAAACCCATTCATATCTACACCATATTAACCTTTAGCCTCTCTTCAGATTCACTACTTTTTAGGCAAGCTGCGGATTTGATAGTATGACGTATGCTTCGATGAATGCAATAATAAAGCACATTTTAATCCTGATTATGACATCAAAAGCGAGACAAAACCAGTAAAAGGCTAAGAGAGAAGAGGATTTTTTAAATCCTCACAATGGTTCATGCCAGGCTGATAACAGTTCTTGGGATAATCTGCCCTTCACTATTAGCCTGTGACGTGTTACTTTAGCTTATTTTTGGCACATGTGAAAAAACTAAAAGTACTTGAGAGTATTCTGGGTAGTCCAGTTCTAAACCGAGGATACTCTTAATGTCAAAAACAGTAAATTGTATCTTTAAATTTTCAAATTTAGCCTAATTTTGCCACTTAGGTTCTGTGCAGTGATACAAGCCGTAATTATAATTTCATTTAATGCACCAGTAAATACGTACAGAGCCATTCAGAATGGCTCTCACTCATCTAAGTGTTTCAAATTCAAGTATTTACCACACTGCTGGTAAAAACGGCTTGCTATTATAAGGACATTACCATTTCTCTCTAAGCCATCTCCTCAGAGTCCGTCTGCTTATTTTGGACATGAACAATGCAGTCAGCGTTTACTGACAGGCCTCGCTGTGGCCATGTTGTGAGCTCACATGCTTTTTGCAGCTCTGTCTGATTGACTCCTGCCTCCCAAAAAAGCAACATCATCATGGGCTGGGGCTTTGTACCACGTCTCTCTGATCCTCCTCTTAAGACCCCTCCAGCTGCCCACCACAGTAGATGAGCGCCAACTCTCACTTGCACCACTCATCCCAGACCACTGGAAAGATCTGATGTACCAAAACTGAGACAAAATCTTTCAGACTTTGAGCAGACTACCAAGAGGCCATGAGTACATTTGGCTACCGTCGGGAACTGAGTAAGTACGAGGATTTGGATGAAGATGAGTTGTTGGCCTCGTTGACTGCTGAAGAACTCCAGGAGCTGGAGAAGGAGTTGGCTGATATTGACCCAGACGACAATCTTCCCATCGGACTGCGACAGAGAGATCAGACGGCTAAGACTCCCACTGGAACATTCAGCAGGGAAGCTCTGATGAAATACTGGGAAAATGAGACGAGAAAACTGTTGGAGGAGGAGAGGATCGGCTCCACAAGCCCTAGACAGGTTAGTGATCTACAACCTCAAACACGCTTGTCACTGGGGGAGTACCCTAAAAGATACAAATTTGTACCTTATTTATCCCTAAAGTGTACATAATGGTACCTTAGAGTAGTAAAATGCACGCTTAAAGGGATAGGTCATCCAAAAAATGAAAATTATCCCATGATTTACTCACCCTCAAGCCATCGTACTGCAGGTGTACATGACAAACACGATTGTAGTTACATTTAAAAATATCCTGGCTCTTTTAAACCTTAATCTGGGTGAATGGGGCTCGAAATTTTGAAGTACACAAATTGAGTTACGGCGAAAGTAACTTCTGACGCTATGTATGACGTAGGATGTAAGAGTAGCGTAACCTTGAGGTTTAAACAAATAGGGCTGGGCAACAAACTCAAGCCTCTTCTCTTATATCGAAATCTTCCAACATTTCTCTTTAAAAATTCTCGTTTTAGACTTCTAATTCATGACTGGGGTATTGCTCTGTCTGCTGTGCTTCTGCATTCATCAATGCATCGTGCGTTTTGGGTCAGAGGTCACTCTTATGACGGAACTTGACTTGCGTATGGACATTGCTGGAAAACAGTGATTATAAAGTTTTAAATATGGATATTTTTCATCACTTCACTTCAGAAGGCCTTTATTAACCCCATGAAGCCATGTGGATTACTTTTATTTTGGATGGATGTACTTTATTGGGCTTCAGAATCTCAAGTCCCATTCACTACCATTATAAAAAAATTGTGTGATTGTGTTCATCTGAAAGAAGATAGTCGTATACACCTAGGATGGCTTGAGGGTTAGTAAATCATGGGATCATTTTTGGGTGAACTAACCCTTTAAGGTAGTAATATGGACTATATTATGGTACAAAGTGACAAGCCTAACCCTTTTTCTTAGAGTCTTGGATTAAAACAGCTGAATTCTTGAATAGCAGTTGCCATTTGGCTAACATTTTATAAAATAATCAAATAATGTACATACTGTCATAGTCCATAATCCAGTATGATTTAAAGGGTGAAGGGACACCATGGGGCAGGGACTCCAGATCTCATAACAGCACCAGGATCAATAGCACCAGTGCTTTTCTAACAATGACTTTATCAATTCCAGAAAGATGAAGACAGCAGAGAAGAAGAGGAATGTTTAACTGAGAGTGACACTGAAGAATCTGGGGATGAAAAAGACGAGGTTGAAGAAAATGAGAAAGGTGCACAGAAATATCAGGACGTTGAAGAAGACCAAGAAGAGGAACAGGAAGAAGAGGAAAGTGAACTGGATGAACCAGTGACAGAAGAAGAGGACGAGGTTGAAGAAGAAGACAACGAAGACGAGGAAGAGGTGGAGGAAGAAGAAAATGAAGACAACAGTCCTAAAATGGCAGACTCACTAGATTGTACTACTCAACCTCAGCAGTGTTGGTCTACTAACGCTCAGTCCAATCACAGAATGGCAGAGCCTGTAAGACGACACTCTCCACTGATAGGCGAACCAAAGGTCCAAGTTCAGGAGCCCAGTCGCATGTCAGGAAACCCCACTGTGGTGGATGAGGTTCTGGAAAAGATCCTCAACAATGACCCAGATACCACCGAAGTCAACCTCAACAACATTGACAATATCTCCCAAGACACTCTTATCCGATTTGCAGAGGCCTTACGTTCAAACACGCACGTACGTTTCTTTAGTCTTGCCAACACACATGCAGATGACCAGGTGGCTTTTGCCATTGCCAAGATGCTGAGAGAAAACGGCAACATCACAAATCTCAACATTGAGTCCAACTTTATTACAGGGAGAGGTATCCTGGCACTGGTACAAGCCCTCACCCGAAACAGTACTCTTACGGAAATGCGATTTCACAACCAACGGCACATTTGTGGAGGTCAGGTGGAAATGGAGATTGTGAAGTTACTGAGGGAGAATACCACAGTGTTGAAGTTGGGGTACCAGTTCGACCTTCCAGGCCCTCGTATAAGCATGACGACCATTCTCACCCGCAACCAAGACCTCCAAAGACAGAAGAGAATGCAGGAGCTGCGTCAGCAGCAAGGAGGTGCAGCGACGCCCACAAACCCAAGAACGGCTGCCCTTCAGAAGGGCGCGGCCAACTCTTCTCCTTACGGCTCACCTCGGAGTTCACCATGGTCATCTCCAAAGCTACCACACATTGACATGGCAAAGAAGAACGCCCCTCCTGCTCCTGTTCCACCACCACCTCCTCCTCCTCCACCACCACCTCCTCCATCCAAAGCCTCCATCCCAGAAAAGAAGGCTCCCTCCAGAATGATTGCAGAGGTCATCAAACGGCAAGAGGAGACCTCCAAGAAACAGCAGCACGGGCACACCAAATCCAGGTCCAAAAAGGGCAAAAAAGGGGCTGCAAAGCAAGCAGAGACTAACAGCATATTAAAGGAACTGAAGAATGCACTGAGACCCATCAATGACAGAGAGAACTCCAGACCGTCCACACCTCAACGCTGCGCTCACGATCAACTCATGGACGCCATCAGAGGCAGTAGCATCAAAAATCTCAGAAAGGTGAGTATCCTCCAAAACCTAGTGAGCTTTCTTGCTGTCTACGGTCGTCTTAGGCAGCATCCTACCTGAAATAGAACCTCAAATGCCTGATTTGTAAAACTCCATACAGTTAGTAATCCCAAATACAATGGTCTTATTTAAAAAAGTACCGCCTTTAAGACCAAATAACTCTTGTGAGCATACCTCTCGTTGTTGCCACACCTGTTTATAACAGATGGCGTGTCGCAATCCAGTCTATATTAGATGCATTCTTTAGTTCAGTTCAGGGTTAGTTCACCCAATAATGACATTTATGTCATTATGTCATTGACCGTAAGACACAAATTATCACAAATTTTATTTTTTGATAAAATCCAATGGCTCAGTGAGGCCTTAAATGCAGCAACATAATTGACACTTTCAATGCCCAGAAAGCTACTAAAGACATATTTAAAACAGTTCATGTGACTACAGTGTTAATGTTATGAAGCAACGAGAATAGTTTTGTGCGCCAAAAAAAACGAAACAAATAACGACTTTATTCAACAATATCTAGTGATAGGCGATTTCAAAACACTGCTTCCTGAAGCTTCGAAGGTTTACGAATCTTTTGCTTTGAATCAGTGGTTCAAAGCGTGTTTCAAACTGCCAAAGTCACATAGTAGCTTTCTGGGCATCTGAAAGTGTTAATTATCTTGCTGTCAATGCAGGCCTCACTGAGCCATCGGATTTTTATCAAAAATATCTTAATTTGTGTTCTGAAGATGAAAGAATGTCGAGTAATTAATGACAAATTTCATTTTTGGGTGAACTAACCCTTTAAAGACTATGGCCACCATGACCATGGCTGTAACCATGTCTTGAACATTGGGGGTACCAATTTTATTTAAATTATTATTTTTTTTAATTTTATTTAAAAGAAATCAATTATTAAATGGGATTTAAGGGAATAAGGAAAAAGACGAATGGTAAAAGAACGGTTCTTATTTGTCATTCTCATTCATATATGTCGAAAACATGAAACGTTCCTTGTCTCGTCATATGATAATTGGATATTTTCAATTCAAAATGGTGAAATTTCATAATAAAAGTTGAGTAGTTTGCATCACTGGATATTACTGTCAGTCATTGAACATTTCTATCATAAAACACTTGTCAAATTGGAAATGTTTAGCTACTTACAACTCAAATGATTGGGCATCTCAATCATTTTGATGAGCGCTGTTAAACTACTGAGGCACACCAGCCTAAAAATGTAACTTTAAAACCTTTTGTCATCCTAGGTTTAGGGTCATCAAACAGAACGGTGCGTAATGGAGGAGTGCAGCAGAGCAACATCAAGAATATTAAACATTGAGGGGGATAATTTGGCTATTTCTAATTATTAGGGGGACTTGTGTCCCCCTCAGTGTCTATGTGGTTACAGCCCTGACCATGACAGAAGAATAGATGTGGTGAAATACATAAAACTCAACTGTAGCTTCAGTTCATGCCGCAGTGGAAAATTCAGTGTTATCCTCAGATAAGGCATCCTGACCCCACAAATTCCTCACACTTACTGCTGCTATGAATAGAAACCATTTTGCCCGTCTCGATAAGGCAGATGCCTTGGTGCTGTGGAAAATGAAAACTGTTGACAGGAGTTTAATTATTAATAATAATACTATTATATAAGTAAACAAAAATAGCGAGCTTGTCTTGGTTTTATTATTGATTGCATATAATATATAACGTCACGGTAATCCAAATGTGCTGTGAATAAATTTAGTTAAACTAAAAAAAAAAAAAATGGAGGGATCTGACCTTTTAATTCTTCGCAGGTTGAAGTTCCTAAGTATCTTCGGTAACAAGGCTATAATACAGAACAGGAAAGGCCTCCTGAGCATCATCTGCGAATACAGAAACTGCTTTTCTCAGAATCACACCGACTCTCAGAACAATTCTGATCAGTTCAGGTGTTTGGTGAGTTTGCATTAAAAGGTTTCAATGGTACAAATTCTGTAAACTTGATCACAACAGGCTCATGTTTAATGTTTAAAATAACAGGGTTTTCTGTATTGAGAATGACCTGGATATTTGCACTGTATTCATTTTTTATTACTATTAGTAGTAGTGGTCGTTTCTGCTGTTGTTATACTTTGTTGTTTTTAAAATGAAAAATCGACTAATAATTTTTAACATTATGTCTGTATAAATGTAAATATCTGACTTGGTTTAAAAATCATCAATTAAACAATCAATTAAAATAATGAGAGCGTCCTTATTTCTGCCATAGAGTATGTGTGTTACCAAAACAGTTGCAAAGGTCAGAAGATTAGCCTTTCATAAGCAAACGCAGGGCTAAAATGACTTTGCTTGAATGGGAGAGCATTAGTTGTATGAATATCAGAGTCTCTTAATCCGGACTCTGTTATGTTTGTGTATTTTGGAAAAGTTCCCCTGGACTAAATCCACTCTGCAGCTGTTCACCGTGAACAGAGAAATGTTTTTAGCAGCAGTGGCAGGAACAGCAGCGAAGGAACGTCTCTGAAAGGCACATACTTTTTTCCACAGAAGAATTGTTAAGGTCTTAATCAACTTCTAACATTATTTACATGCATGCAATAGACATTTAAAGCATGGCCAACTTCTGATGACAGGGGGGAAACATAAAAGCTACTGAACAGGTTATGAAGGAATCACAGAAATGGAACTAGAACACTTCCTTAAACCATTTCATTCCAAATTTACCTGCTAGGAGAACATTTCAGCATTATATAATTTGACTGACATGTGCACATGCTAAAATCCTGGTAATGATCTAACCCATCCTGGAGGTAAAACAATATCACTTTGTATGACCAAAATCATTGTTGATTTGCATGCTTAACGTCTGCCAGATAACTTTAGCGCCCTATAAAAAGAACAAAACAAAATGTCATATGCAATCAGCTGGCTGGCTAAACCCCAGAAATACCATATCAGGCTGTGGGTTTTAAAAATAACCATAATGTTCCAGTATTTTGAGATTTTTAAATTTACTCACGGATATTTATTTTTAGCCACATTAATACGGAAGAGGATTAGGGCCAAACAATAATAAAAAATTAAAACCATCTCGAGATTAAAGTTGTTAAATTTCTAGAAAAAAAGTCCAAATAAAATGTTGAGAATAAAGTCATTAAATTACGAGAAAAAAGTTGTTAAATTACGAGAACAAATTCGTTAAATTATGAAAAAAAAGTTGTTAAATTTCTAGAAAAAAAGTCCAAATAAAATGTTGAGAATAAAGTCATTAAATTACGAGAAAAATGTCGTTAAATTTCTAGAAAAAAGTCCAAATAAAATGTTGAGAATAAACTCGTTAAATTACGAGAAAAAAGTTGTTAAATTACGAGAACAAATTCGTTAAATTGAGAAAAAATTCGAGATAAAATGTTGAGAAAAGTAATTAAGTTACGAGAAAAAAACGTTAAATTTTGAGAAAAAAAAAAAAAAAAAAACCGAGATAAAATGTTGAGAATGTAATTTAATGAGTTTATTCGCAACATTTTATCTCGACTTTCTCTAAATTTAATGAGTATTTTTCTCGTAATTTAACGAGTTTATTCGCAACATTTTATCTCGACTTTCTCTAAATTTAATGAGTATTTCTCTCAGAATTTAACGAGTTTGTTCTCAACATTTTATCTAGACTTTCTCAAAATTTAACAATTTTTCTCAGAATTTAATCAATTTGTTCTCGTAATTTAACTACTTTTCTCATAATTTAATGAGTTTATTCTCAACATTTTATCTCAACCTTTTTCTCGAAATTTAACAAATTTAATCTTGATTTTTTTTTTTTTTTTTTTAATTGCTTGGCCCTAATCCTCTTCTGTACATTTACAGTGTGGTTTCTCAAAGTGAAATAAATAAAAACATCCAAACACATAAAGGTTCTGTAAATATTAACATTTATTTAAGTGTACAATTTTAATAATTCTTTTTCAACCTCATTTCAAAGGTTTCAAGTCTCAATGCAAAGCAACCCTGGTTGAACGAAGGATAAAAACTGATATTTTAACTGCTCTATAACACTGTTAAAAACAGTGTAACTATATGAAACGACCCTCTGCGGACCGTCAAGCGAGTCAGAGCCTCTCTTTGAATTAGTACAGCATCACAGTGCGTTATTTAGTGTGTTCGATTTTTTTTAAATGGCACACATGAACTTTAAATTCCAACACGAACCGTATGTGACCTACAGGAAAAAAACAAACCACATGCCTGTGAGATTTGTTGTAATGCCAGTAAAGTGCAAACTAGCATATGCAAACAGGATATTTTATAATAACTGTAGTGTTTCTCACATCTAATGTTAAGGAGAGTCCTGACATAGTAGCTATAGCACACGATGTGTAAACATAACCGTCGTATTGCGCTGTATCCCCACAGTTCTTTTGTGATTCGTGCAAAAATATAAACCGACTCAAACTCTGAGCAATGGGGCTAAATATGCTTTTTTGTTTAGAAAATAATAGTGCTAAACTACATTTTGAATAAGAAAAGGTAAGGTACGTAAGAGAAAAGTATGAAAATAGTGTTCTTGCTTCACAATATCAACATTAAAGTCTCGCTCGTCTTGTTCGACCTCAATTCAATTAATGATGAAGAAAAAAAACAACAACAAAAGACCCAAAAACATTCAACTCTACGAATCAAGAAACTTGATGTAAAATTGCACGTTAATCCAATAGGGGAAAAATAAGATACATGACAAACCTTTACAGATTAAATGAGGTATTGCACAGATTAATACAAAAAAAAAAAAAAGCAAAAAAAGGCAACAACAACAAAAAATTTGTACAGCAAATTGGTCATCCATTTACATCATTTTATAAGATTTAGAAAGAAAAGAGCAATGTAGTGTCTTAATTGTTTTGGGCATCCCTGGTCATCAGTCATCCCACTCATCATCATCCTCAAAATCTTCTTCGTCATCATCATCCTCATCTTCATCTACAAAACCATGGATTGAATGTTAAGTTTTCAAGTGTAACATAATGCAAAACGAGTCTGACTGCAATCGTCATAAAGCTCAGGCATGAAAAACGGTCACCACGCACCTGAAGAGTGGATTGCTTTGCTCCTCTTCTGCATGACCTCCATCAGCGCTCCCACGATCCCAGCTGAGGGGGTAGGAGTAGGCGGAGCAGAGTCTCCACCATCCGGTACCTGAAAAGGTCACATGATCAGAATTGTTTTTCTTCACCAGCAGGTTTTAATAGATAAACAGAATTGATACAATAATGTCCAGTTGGAGAACAAACTGTTAATTGTGATTCATTTACGTTTATTTTTTTTAATTTATGAGTTTTTCCAAGTGTCATTTATGGCCTGGAAAACTTTCCAATATTATATAACTAGCATCTGCATAATTTGTATTACTACTGTTCAAAATATTTTTTAATGTTGTTAAAGAAGTCTCTTAATGCTCATCAAGTTCGCATTTATTTAAATCAAAAAAAAAAAAAAATAAATAAATAAAAACAATAATGTCAAATATTACTACAATTTAAAAAGAATGGTTTTCTATGGAAATATATAGTAAAATGCAATTTATTCCTGTGATCAAAGCTGAATTTTCAGCATCATTACTCCAGTCTTCAGTGTCACATGATCCTTCAGAAATCATTCTAATACGATGATTTGCTGCTCAAGAAACATTTATGATTACTATCAATTGGAAACCGCTTCATATTTTTGCAGAAACTAATTTTAAGATTCTTTGATGAACAGAAAGTTAAAAAGAACAGCATTTATTTGAAATTGAAATTTTTTGTAGCATTAAAATTTTACCGTCACTATTTTATTTAATGCATTCTTATAGAAGCTTGTTTTCACCACAGAAAAACAAGTTAATCTCAATTCTTTCCTGTAGCTCAGTGGTTAGAGCATGGCACTAGTAATGCCAAGGTCATGGGTTCGATCCCAGGGGATTGCACATACTCAGATACAAAAAAAAAAATTTATAGTATAATGCAATGTAAGTCGTCTGCCAAATGCGTAAATGTAAATTCAGATTTTTTCCCCTCACAGTTGCAAGCTTACATCTCGCAAAAAATTGTTTTAATGGAAAGCACTTTGGCCAACTCAACTTAAAAGTTGTGTTTAAGTGTGCTATACAAACAAACTAAACAAACGAACTAATTCTGAATTTATAACTTGCAATTGTGAGTTTATATCATGCAATTGTGATAAAATTCAGAATTGCGAGATGAAAAAAAAAAAAAAAATCTGAATTGTGAGATAAAAAGGGTGCAATTACCTTTTTTATTTATTATTCTGTGGCGGAAACAAGCTTCCATACATTCTAGCTCAATAAACGTATTATTTAAAAACAAACAAACAAAAACAAACAAAAAAAATCTTATTTTCTCATTGGTTCAGAAAATAAAAGCTGAAAGTCTTTGCCGCTCTACTCACATTTTTAAGCTGAATGCCATGTCGGATTTGGTCTAAGAGAGCGCCGCGGCCGCCACTGGACACGGCCGGCTTGTTGTTTTGCTCCACCTTCTTCAGCTGCGCCCCTTCTCGAATTTGGTCCAGGAGTGCAGATTTACCCCCAGACAGCTCCCCTGAACCCACATCCGTTAGTGGAGGCGCAGGAGGTGGTGGTCCCGGAGGAGGCGGTGGCGGCGGGGGTGGAGCCCCACCCATTGATGGAGGCGCCGGCGGAGACAGAGAGGCAGGCTGGGGTGGTGGAGGTGGGGGAGGAGCTGACCCGTGCCCTCTGCTGGGTGGAGGAGGAGGTGGTGCGCCCATACCTGGTCTAGAGGGAGGAGGTGGAGGTGGGGCGGCGGTGGGAGCTCTGGAGGGCGGAGGTGGAGGCGGCGCTCCTCGGCCTCTGGAAGGGAGTGGGGGAGGAGGGCCGGCGTTGTGAGGAGGTGGAGGAGGGCCGGCGTTGTGAGGAGGTGGAGGAGGTGGTCCTCCTCTGGATGGCGGAGGTGGGGGTGCTGGAGGAAGACAATAGAGCAACACGTTACAATATCCAGTGCAGGCAACTACTTTCAAGTCAAACCCAACTTAGAAACAGAAATTTCACTCCAGGGTTCTTGAATGAAAAAGCAGCTGGAGCAGCATTCCCATAGGATGCAGTGTGTTCATCCGGGCTGCTGCGAATATAAATGCTGACTCTGGAAAATAAGTTGGACTGGAGAGCTTTCAGCTGTGAGCAGTGAGTAAGACAGAAAACATGTTCTTCACACACACCAACCAGAGCTGGAGTCCAGATCTCCCACGACAGCATAAATGTGGCTCACATTGTTTTTTCAGCCCATTTCCTGAACAAACAGAGCTTGGTTTGGATGTCTAGTTTTGGTGCTTGACTCCAACTCTGGTTCTGACTAGAGGCACTAAAAGAGTTTCCAATAAAGATGTACACGTCATCAGTATTGTAGTTTAACAGTAGTTTGGATGCAATCTTTCTGATTGGGCCACTGCAAACCCATGCAAAAGAGGAAAGTAACCTACCACTCCACCTTGGAGGTTCTGAGGGACAAATTATTTAAATATTACTCTATTATAGTACAACATAAGATCATTTTTGCTTAGATAAGTTCTAATATCAAATCCTGGTATCTGCACCCAAACTCTTGGACTCACCTTGTCTTCGAAGTTCATCTTTCACAGCCTCTACTCCTCCTTTCTTCTCAATGAAGTCGTAGATGACCTTCGACGTCTCTTTGTCTTTGAGCTCAGCCTCAGAAATGCCACACATGTCAAACAGGTTCTTTAGGTCTGGGTCCAGGTTGTTCAACTGAGAAAAGACAAGGAGTGAACCGTCAGCAAATGACTGGAAAGAATCTAAATACAGATCAAAAATACTTAGAGTTGTAGTACTCCTCATTCACCACATTAACTTTGGACATACATTATCATTCAAAAGTTTGGAGAAAGTTGAATTACTTAATATACTTTTATTCAACATTAAATTGATCAAAAGTGACATTAAAGATGTATAATGTTACAACAGATTTCGGTAACTCTTTACTTTAAGCCTTTATGCATTATAAAGTATTCTTAATAAGACTTTTAATGCACCTTATAATGCATTGTATGATCTCATGAATAATTATAACCACAGTTATAACATTTATGTTAAGCCTTTAGAAAGTATAATGCATTGAAACACAATGACTAACAACCAGCTTAAGATGTAACAAGAAATCTGCAAAATTATTATGCATTTTAAGTTTGAAAATATATAATGCATTATAATGTACTTAATGAAAACCTTTAAAATGCATTAAACATAATGGCTTTAAGTAAAGTGTTACCCAGATTTTAATGATAATGATAATGATAATGATAATGATAATGATAATAATAATAATAATAATAATAATAATAATAATAATAATAATAATTATTATTATTATTATTATTATTATTATTATTATTATTATTATTATTATTATTATTATTATTAGAAGAAGAAGAAGAAGAAGAAGAAATTTATTTCTGAAGGATCATGTGAGTAATGATGCTGAAAATTTAGCTTTGATCACAGGAATAAATTACATTTTACAATATATTCACAGCTATTTTAAACTAATAATATATCACAATATTTACTGTATTTTTGATTAAATAAAAGCATCCTTGGTGAGACCTAAAAACTTTTTTTTTAAATCCTACCGACCCCAAACCTTTGAACGCGAGTGTATTCCAGCAACCAGAAGTAACCAAATACTTTGTCTTTCACATTTTTCCATCACTAAAAACCTAAAGTATATTTTTGTGAAATATTTTGCTTGAGCCGTCTTATTTTAAAATAAATCTGACTCTGTTTGCTTTTTTGTTATCGAACACAATGTGATTCAGACATTAAGATTCGATGTAACAATATTTCAGCTAATTCTTCAAGCACAGAAACAGATGAATACGCTGCTTAATGTTAATAATTCTTTCCTCTGATAACGCAAAACTTCCCTGCACTCCTGCAGCACAATCGCGCCGTAACCCAGAATAAATCCCCTTTATGTAATCTCTCATTCAAGGGAGTTAAAATTTAAAACTAAAGCCATGCAGATCTAAAACACTCACAGCTCAATGAGTGAAATATGATCCTTGATATTTGGGAGAATGATTGCTTTGGATTATGAAGATACACCCCCTCCAATCACATTGTGTAAGAGATGACTTGCATTTGTGAATCATATCCTCCGTGACCTCTGATCCATGATGAAATCGTGTAAACAACCGCATCTCAAGATGACATGCATGTAACACTGAACATCACAGTGTTTCGCATTAAACGCAAACATGCAGTACTCACATCAAAGCCTGTGTTGGGATCCCATCCTACATGCCCAACGTGCCTAGAAAAAAGCAGAAACATTCATCAAATACAGCTCAGAAACTGAAAATGCATTAAGCAAATAAACATTAAAGGACATCAAACATAAAACACAGTCATGGTTATGGAGGTCTCATCCCGCTTTAAAATGATTCCTGGAATACAGCTGCCAGATTATCACGTCTGCGATATATTACATGGGATTAAAAACAAGTGTCCATCCGATTACACTTCCCATCACAACATCGGCCCTGTTTACAATGCTAAATACAGGTGTAAACTGGGTCTAAAATGTTTTGAGCTTGTTCACGAGGTAGTCGAAAACACATTTGACCGGATAGTTTTCATAGTGTAAACGCTCATGTGGTCGAATGTGTTCGAACAGCCACTTAAGAACGCATAATCTAATTTGTGTCCCTCATCTACTTGTGAGCCGATCTTAAAGGGGATAGATGTAATATAAGTCTCTGTCTCCAGAATGTGTCTGAAGTTTCAGCTCAAAATACCCCACGGATCATTTATTATAGCTTGTCAAATTTGCTCCTATTTGGGTGTGAGCAAAAACACGCCATTTTTGTGTGTGTCCCTTTAAATGCAAATGAGCTGCTGCTCCCGGCCCCCTTTCCAGAAGAGGGCGGAGCTTTAACAGCTCAACAACAACAAAGCTGGAGAATCTCACGCAGCCAAAATGAGGATTGTCAGTAACGGTGTTCAGCCTTACATTGTTCAAACTGGAGTCGACACTGATGGAGAGACTCAGGAAGACGTTACAACTTTTAGACGTTTCTGAATGGTTAGTGGATAAATTGATGTAGTTGCTGTGGAGTTGATTCAACTCATCCACTAGCATGTGCCGTCAAGTTCATCTTTTGTGTCGAATTGACCCTCGTTTGTGAAGCAGTCCGGCGTAAAATGACGGCATGTCAACAACACTCTACAACATATCTAAAGCAGCCCAACATGGCCCCGCCCCCTTTGTTGTGTGTTCTTTGGGGCAGGTTTATGTAAATTTTGGGGTGCATAAATCAAGGACCCCTTTAATACCAGATATAAACAGGGCCATACTAAGCAAACGTCCAGGAACCTAACAAGAAATCAGATGCGACAAATCAGCTTCAATGTTAAGTGCACAATGCAATTCCTGGTCCAAAAAACAAACAATTCTCAAACTTGAAACAGAGTTGGTCTGAACATTCACCGAACTCACCGAAAATTGCTCGGGGTGCCGATATCACTTTTGGATATCTTCTTCTTGTTGTTTTTGCCTTTCCCTTTGGCTTTATCTTTCCTCAAGTTGCCTTGGCGGTTGAGGTTGTTCATCTGAGTGTTATTTTGATAACGCTGGTTGTTGATCTCAGGGTTCTTTATGTCCACTGTTGCCATTGGAAGTGCTGGTCCTGAAAGTCCTGATGGTCCTGAAACAGTCACAATTAAATTCATTTACAAAGTATGCATAATGCTCTTTTTCATAGCCTGTTAACTGTGTGTCCAGCAATTTTTATTGCCTTTTTCTTTATCATGTATTTTATTAGGCATCATTCAAAAGCTTAAACGCTCAAAATTTATCCTGTGAAAAGAGTTTTGAAATGCTAACGGTACTTTAAATCCTTTTAGCGGAGGCAATTTTTGTGGTATCAACTTCAAATTTAAGAACACACTTTGGTTAGACGTATGGCTTTGATGTTCTAGCAATGTTAGAGTCCATTTTGTAAAGTATTTTTTTTTTATTTTATTAAAAATATGTTTAATTCTGAACATTTGCTTTACATCATTTACACTTTCATGCTTTCACTTCTGCAATAATCTTCATTAAGAGACCAAGCATTTAAAACAGACATTTAAGCTCAAAAATGGGGTTAACAAGTTTAATGCACTGAACATGAGAAACAGCAACCATCCAATAAAGGATCTTTCCATCTTGTCCAGTTATTAAAGTCCTCAGATAAACTTCACTGGTCGCAACCTACCTGCATCCTCTCGCTCGACACTGTACACAGGTGAGAGTAAAAACGACGGGCTATAGTGCCCGCTAATGTCTCCACCCCCTAAACCCACGTTCAGGAGGATTTTACCCATCACCACACAGGTGCGCTCACTGTGCCGCAGGTTAGCCACGGGGTCGGAGAAGGAACCGTACAGCTCGTCCTGTGGGAGTATGAGGCATTGCAGAGGAGCCAGGCAACCTCCCAAATCCGGAGCCCCATCTAGTATCTCATCGGTCGGCGCTGACAAAAATGTGGTGCAGAACATCATCTCCGAACGCATGCAGACATCCACGACGCAGGTGTGTCTGGTCAGGCTGCTCTCACTCTTCTCTGCCAGCATTTGAAGGCTACTGTACACCACAAAGTCCCGCCCTCTTTTAATCCCAGCAAATTATACAAAACCGCTGGATTTTACATAACCGTTAAAGCCAGCAATAAGCTGCGGCAAATCTCCTGGGCTCTTCTAAGCACAATGAGGGTCCATGATGAGGACACACTGCAACTGAGAAACCCTCCATGCAGACAGAGGGCGCTAATCACAGGGTGGTCAATACTAGGTGACTAAATCGGCACAAAATATGGAGGGGGGAAAACCCTACTGTTCCTCAAAACATCAGCTTCACGAAGAGTACACATGAATATCCTAAACAGTCACTCAATAACCCACTTTAGGAACTCTGGGTGTAAACAGCACCTTCACACACCCAAAATAGTCTGGTTTCACTGAAGAAACAAAACAAAATCAAACCTAACCCATCTCATAAACCTCATATCATCTTTGCATTGCTTTAAACTTAGGCACTGCTCAGTGTATAGGATGGTAGTGACAAAATGCCAGATTTTCCAGTATAGCTGGATTTCTGCCTCTGGGGTGAATGAACTGTTAACATACATTAGTTGGGTAGGGTAGTTGAGAGCCCCCCGAGGGTCATATGTTGAAAAGACCAGCACCACTGTGAAGATCAAGTTTGACATTACGCATCAGGGGGGAGGAATGCGTGTTTGTGAATTATATTTGCTACAATGTTTGCCTGTATGCATTTAAAGGATCAAGCAGAATTTATTTTTAGACTTATGTCAAATAACGTGGATGCCCCCAATATTAAATATATTTGAATTTCTTTTTAAAAGGTAATGCAATAGTTACTTTTCCTGGTAATTAGTAACTACGTTAGTTACATCATTATAAAAGTAACTATTTGTGAGAAGTAACTAGTAACTATAATTACTTTTTTAAAGTAACGTGCCCAACACTGATTATGATGGGGGAGGAGAGAGCCAATCAGCAGTAGGGGGCGTGTCCACTCATGATGGGGGAGGAGAGAGTGAGCCAATCAGCAGTAGGGGGCATGTCCACTCATGATGGGGGAGGAGAGAGTGAGCCAATCAGCAGTAGGGGGCATGTCCACTCATGATGGGGGAGGAGAGAGTGAGCCAATCAGCAGTAGGGGGCATGTCCACTCATGATAGCTTGTACATACTCTTGTGTACTGGATGTTCATTATTTGTTCTTGTCGTTGGTTCATCATCTTTGCTTTATTTTTCGTGAAGAACTCTTACCGTTGCGTGTTTGTGCATTTTGGGGGCGGGGCAATGAAGGGAGGGGCGTGTTTGTTTGTGTTAGTTTCAAATATCAACAGTGTTTACTGCACCTTTAAAGCCATGTGGTGAATTGGATGAAAAATGTGAAATATGTCCTGGTGATATTTTATTCCACAATCAAAAAAAAAAAAAAAAAAAAAAAAATGTTTGTATTATTTATAATTAATAATTATATATAATTATATTATATATATTATATATTATAACAATTTTTGTATTAGGCATAATTTTAATTTGTCATGGATATAAACATTAAACATTTAAAAGTTGAATAAATGAAATAGACTCATTTTTTATTATTTATGTAATAAATAATATTTGCAAAGTTCAAACGCACCTATATAGCTTGGCAGCATTTTTTTATTTTATTTTATTTTATTTTTTATTTTATTTTTATTTTATTTTTTTTATTTTATATTTTATTTTATATTTTATTTTTTATTATATTTTATTTTTTTATTTTTTTATGTATATATTTTTTTTATTTTATTTTATATATATTTTTTTATTTATTTTATTTTATTTTTTATTTTAATTAGCAATTATAATTTTGGGGCTAAATGTCACAATAATAATGCCACAACACAAATGTTATGGTCCTTTCAGAAAAATTTAATTCCTATTTTTTCCTTTTGATTTTGGCGTGAAATATGACCCAGACATTTCTATGCATAATTTAATCTGATTATTCAATAGGTGTTCATAAACTCCTAGCATATCTTCAAAGAATCTGCAGACATAAATACATTTTAACTGGTAAACTTTGTCAGTCCTGTGTAAAGTTTAGTCTAGACATTAAGAATTAACGTTCATGTAATTCATTAGTAAACAACCTACCATTAGGTGGGTCACGTCTTTTTTCTGCAAGACAAAATTAAGATAACCGTTATTACTAAATTCACCACTGAATGCCTTAAAATGTAGGGTTTATTAGTGTAAGGAGGAGAAGATTTAGTGGCGTAAGATAGATCGGAGAGATTTAATATTAATTTGTCTGAAAAGACTCAAATGCACAATCCTCTCCTTGTCCCGGCAGAAGTTGCTGAGTCAGTCGACACAGAGGGGAAGTGGTTAAACAGAAGACTAATCAGAAGCAGACCCACACAAACAGACTGCTGTGTGTCCCACAGACATCAAAGAGCAGGACGCAGCAGAAACAGGCACAAGGAAACACGTAAACTGGCCTTAGTTAGGAAGAAAAAACTGGGAGCGCGGGATATAGCGTTAAAGAAAAGTGATAGAAGCAGACAAAGGGGGAACGACTGAATCATGTCAGAAGAAAACCAGATGATAATGTTTTTTCCAGCAGAGGGACACAAGTGAAGTGAAGGAGAGATACAGGCTGCTGTGTCGCTGTATTTACCGGTTTTCCTCCCTCTTTTACTCAGAAGATCATTGGCTGTAGACCTGAAGTGCTTGGCTTCCTCCTCACTGGCAAAATTGAGACCGATCTGGCACGCCTGAGGACGAACATACATTAAAGATGTTTTACATACACTCTGATTGTGGTGAAACGACAGAGACAATACGTCATGAGACAATGTCATGAATTAAAATGGAAAAGAATGCTGGTTGCACCGATAAACAAAATGCAACTTGTTTACTTTTGTAATAAGTCACATTATAGAGAAAACAATATTAACTCTTTCCTGCCGATGTTTTTGCGTCTGCTTACATATGCTATCGCTTTTTTCTTCTTCACCTGTGTTTTGATCAGGAGATTCAGATTTTTTTTTATTTATTTATTTACCGTGTAACAGTGAAAACAAGGAAAGCCGGAAAATTCTGTCAATGGCAGGGAAAGAGTTAAATGAGAAAAAGTAACTACATTGTAATAAAGGATTAACAAGACAAAGGATAATGTGCACGGATGAAATCATGCACGATAAGACCAGATATAAAAACGAATAGAGCCAATTTCACTTTCACATTGACTTTAAATTCAGGTTTATCAGTCTGTGGCACATACCTTAAGTCTGCTGAGGTGAACTACAAGTGTACAAAACAGATACAAACACACGCAAAGGCCATGGAGGTACAAGATCAGAGTACTTACGTCTCCAGCAAATGTGATAAAGTAAGACCTGGAGCTGTTTAATGCAAAGTTGTTGTAGAACTCTTGATCAAACAAGACTCTTCCCTCCTGTCAAAGCAGAAGAAGAAACCATTTGCTTAATACTAAGAGCAGAGGAATAAAAACCCTCACACATATCTGACCCACATTAAGCATCTGCTGACTTACTTTCATATCAAACACCCTGATAAAGTAGGATCTCTTTTGGCTGTCTTTCACCAGACAGGCCACTCCACAGCACTTCTTCACCCAGGACGAGTTTCTCTCGGCTCCATAGACCTGAACCACTGCTGAACACAAACTCTGTGGACACAAAAAGGAAACAGAAGAATTAAACTAAATCTGCAATCGTGATTTATTAAAATAAATAAGTCATTTAAAATAAATTCTGTACATGATTTTCAGTATGAATCTGTTATGCCCTATGAATATTCAAAAAACACATTATTTTCCTCATAATATCCATTGTTGCAGCTCCTCTCTTCCCAGTCTGTCAGTAACGCTTTGTTTAGTTCCTGTCTCTATGAAGCCCCTCCTTCTGAAAAGCAAAGTGTGCTCCGATTGATCGGCTGGAGCAGGGTGTTGGGCTTGGTCAAGCGTGTTTTTGAAGTGTCCCACCCCTTCCCATAACCGCCAGTTTCAATTAGGGCTGCCCCCTAATAGTCAACTCAACATTAGAAGTTTAGAAGAGCAAATTTTTATTACTCCATTAGTTAAAAAAAAAAAAAAAAAAAAAAAAAAAAGTCATGCAGTCCGTAAGGGACAAATAGTTAACGGATTTTGTGGTAATTACAGTATGTTGGGCAGGAAATCCAAACATTCACCTATCATCCATTGACCTCAAATATGGCTTAGCATTTCAAACATGTAAGTACTAGCAACTTTACATGGCCCGCTCGCTCAAACGTTACCCTAGATAAATGTGCACTATCATTAGGCGCATATCCGAGTGCAAGCTTAAGTATTAGCGTGCTTACTGCAAGACATGGTGGCGTCTGTGCAATCACTTGCATTTTTTTTTAAACTTTCCATTTTTGGTCATACAGATAACAGTAATACATCAGTTGAAAGTCTGTAAAGTCTACTTTTATTTGTGTAAACTCACAATGACAAGAAAACATTGTAAAATGCTAAAACATTGTAAAAATTGCCGTCTCAGTCTCCATGAACCGGAGCACATGACAAAAATGAACCGAAATTCAATGTATAGGCTATCTGCCTCACAAACATGAGAAATATATCTATAGAAACCTTGAAATGTCTTTTAAACTAACCAATTTAAATCAAAAAGAAATGTTATCTGCTTACGTAATCCATATGAAAGGTGCATTTCTCTCTATAGACACGTTTACTGCGGAGATGGCGAGTCAGAATCGTCAACTTCATCTTTGCAGCGGACACAGACTCAGAAAACACTAGTTTATTAATAATAAAAATGTCTCCTTGATATTTTTCCCTCCAAAACATTCCTAATCATTATTTTTGCCGGTGCTTTGTGGCATGCTTTATGCTATATTACGTATAATATAATATAATATAATATAATATAATATAATATAATATAATATAATATAATATAATATAATATAATTAATATAATATAATATAATATAATATAATATAATATAATATAATATAATATAATATAATATAATATAATATAATATAATATATATATTATGGTTTAGTATTCTCCTCAGTCTACATTCAAGTAATTAAATTAATATAAACGTGCAATTAGTCAACTAATGGCTTTAATGAACGACTAATAGTCAACTATTAAAATCCCTTATATTTAGCATTTGCCTTGGACAGGAATTATTTAAAAAGGTGCCATAGAACGTTCTTTCACAAGATGTAATATAAGTCTAAGGTGTCCCCTGAATGTGTGAAGTTTCAGCTCAAAATACCCCATAGACTTTTTTTAATTAATTTTTTTAACTACCTATTTTGGGGCATCATTAACTATGCACCGATTCAGGCTGCAGCCCCTTTAAATCTCTTGCTGACTGCCTGATTTTTCGCTATTGTTCTTGCTTGCTTACCTAGTCTGATGATTCAGCTGTGCACAGATCCAGACGTTAATACTGGCTGCCCTTGTGTAATGCCTTGAACATGAGCTGACATATGCAAATATTGGGGGCGTACATATTAATGATCCTGACTGTTACGTAACAGTCGGTGTTATGTTGAGATTCGCCTGTTTTTCTGAGGTCTTTTAAACAAATGAGATTTATATAAGAAGGAGGAAGCAATGGAGTTTGAGACTCACTGTTTGTCATTTCCATTGAACTCTTGTTATTCAACTATGCCAAGGTAAATTCAATTTTTGATTCTAGGGCACCTTTAAATATTGAATATTGTGCTCAAACAACATTACACACAAAAGACAGATGAACATGAAGCAAAATAGGACCTCTTCAATTAAACAACATTTAAAAAGTCCAAAGAATGTCAAAAAAAGCACTTTAAAAATTTCATAAAGGTCACCATAAGTGGTCAATAAATATCAACCTTTAATGCCATAAAACTACCACAAATTGTGTTGTTCAACCACTCTGGTGATTAATCTGTAAAGGACATGATCGTACCGCAGTGTCATTCAACCGCCCGACGCAGGGCAAGCACCTCATGACGATGTGAGTGAAAACGACAGATCCATGCCAAGAGTGCAGCACTCACGGAAAAACGACTTTGACAGTCTCCTCACGAAGCTGCCGGTCACAATGCCACTGAATGAAGACACTCTCTCAGGCTAATCATGATGAGAAGGAGGAACACGGCACATTATGCGCATTATGACTGTAGTCGAAGCTCTTGGCGAAGAGCACAGCCCATTATCATAGATCATTTTTCAATTATATCGCTGATACGTTTTTTTTTTATAATCGCACAGAATGAGATAATTAGAGTCATAAAGAATCTGAAGTAGCGATAGTCTTTTCTTCCCTATTGTGACGTATATCCAAGTGAAACGGCTTCACAAACAAGAACAAATGTAGGGCGGGGCTTGATTTTTGCTCATGCAGAATTGATTGGATGGTTGTGGTTTGCTATTGGCTGATCTCTTGTGAGTGACAAAGATGAGAGAGGGAGGGGAAGTTATTCTGATTCAAGATTATGGAGGCACATGAACATATATAAAACATTTAAAATAAATGCGGCAATATTCCATTAAAAAAAAAAAAATTTTTGGGTGAATGATTTCATGTTGACTTTAAATCCAGCATGATTATATAATATAAAAAGTTCCAAATTCCACATGTTTATAGCATATTTTTTTGCTATTTTACCTTGCATATGTAAACAACCTTGTTATCAGGAAGAAAAAAAGGTTTCTGAATACTAAATATGCTGAATTCTTTTCTTTTTTTTTTCTCCACTCAGATATTCCAAGTAAATTTCACAAATAACTGCTAAGAAATGCCAAGTAACACACTTAATTAAATCACATTCTCTTGTAAAACATACTCAAATGATTTTTCGAATTTAAAAATAAAACGAAGATTATTTTGATATGTAAATGTGGGCAGTTTTATGTTAATGAGCTCTTAGTTGTGATATCTATCTATAACATTACATTTTCTGAATGATCCGATTTTGCAGTTTAGTTTTAAGAAAAGTTCTGGACAAACATGGGAGGAAACTTTGAATAGTGTATGTCAAAATCCTGTTTTTCACGATATGCATGTCGTCTTTGAGGAAAAACAAGGATACATCCAAGCTGAAACCACCGCATGCATCTAATTAAACCGACCTGAGATGAACCGGCAGTGAGGAATCAGAACAAAAGAACCAGTGAATATTTCTCCCCAAGTTACTCCTAAAAACTGTGACGTAATCATGAACTTCCGAGCACTTTTAAGTGAATAGCTGCAAAATGCAAAGACGTCCTCGCCAAACAGCCACTTTGGGGAATTAATGATCAGCATCTATTCTCAGGACAGGCCAGATGATTTACACGAGCGCAGAGGGGACCAGCAAATCCAGGCGGCCATGCCAGGATCCCGGTCAGGAATGCAGCCACGCCACGCATCTTAACAACCAGCCGAACCGCAGGCCTGCTGCTGCTAGCTGTTACAGAGACAGTCAAAGCTTCCATTAACCGCAAGATAAAAGACAGAGGACACAGTAGGTGCACACATAGAGTGCTCTCATTGGCAGAACGAAGCTGCCACCCATTATCAGTTCACTAGAGTCATTACTCCAACTCGGAGGCATCCATCTGAACCAAAAGCAGATAGTCATCGCTTCATATCTCGCAGTTTATTGCTCATCATCAGCTGCGGTTAATGCAAATGCCCTCTGGAAGAAATCTGGTGATGTAATATGAATACACTGTGATGACGTCACTGATGATGTATGTGTTTAGGAAAATGCTGCTATTATACAAGAAAGAAAGAACACTTTTATTCAGCAAGGAGGCATTAAAGTGACAGCAAATACTTGTATAATGTCACAAAAGATTTCGGTTTCAAATAAATGATGTTCTAATAATCAGAAATGTTTCTTGAGCAGCAAAACATCATATCAGAATGATTTCTGAAGGATCATGTGACACTTAAGACTGCAGTAATGATGCTGAAAATTCGGTTTTGATTACTGGATATAAATTATATTTTACTATATATTTAACAGAAAACAGTTATTTTAATTTGTAATAATATTCCACAGAATTACTGTATTTTTTATTAAATAAATGCTGCCTTTTTGAGCAGAAGAGGCATCAAAAAAAAAAAAAAAAAAAAAAGTATTGACACCAAACTTTTAAACGGTAGTGTTTATTACGGAAGAGGATTAGGGCCAAGCAATAAAAATAATAAAATAAAACCATCTCGAGATTAAAGTTGTTAAATTTCGAGAAAAAAGTCGAGATAAAAATGTTGAGAATAAAGTCATTAAATTACAATAACAAATTAGTTAAATTACGAATTTGCTCTCATAATTTAAAAACTTTTTTCTGGTAATTTAATGACTTTATGCTCAACATTTTATTTCGACTTTCTTGAAATTTAACAAGTTATGTTTCGAAATTTAACTTTAATCTTGAGATGTTTTTTTTTTTTTTTTATTATTATTGCTTGGCCCTAATCCTCTTCCGTAGTTTATCCATCTATCCCTGTATATAATTATAATTATAAAAAAAAAAAAAAAGAAAAATATAATATGCAAAACAAAATAAAAATAATTGACTAATACCATGTATTTAAATACTAAGTAAACAAATACTAATAGTAAATACTAAAGTAAATTAAATAAAATGCTAAAAGTAAATACAAAAAAAAAAAAAAAAAGAAGAATATTCCTTAAATTTAATATTCTTAATGTGCTGTATAAATAATAATAATAAAATAATAATAATAATAAAAACTGTTGACCAAACTTGAATTATAATATTCCTAATATTCCTTCAACTAGTAATACAAGTAGACTTTTATGATATTGTCCGTCGACCACCCCACTCTTTCTATATCAGCATTGGCCATCTAAAAAAAAAAAATGATAATACTGAAGACTTGGACCAAAGGTCAAAGTTGAAGAATCGGTCATTAAAAATGGTGTCTACAACCCTGCTATTATCAAATCATACACTTTACACACTCAAACAGAGATAAAAGCTGAAAAATAGAGACTTCTACAGTCCTCACAGTTCTCAGAAACTTGACCAGCAGGAACTACCTGAGAGGACTGGTTCTCCAACCCCCAACATTAACATACTGCCAGAAACAGCAGAAAAATCCCAGAGGCCCACTGTACCACATCCTCAGGGTGGGCTGATGGAGCAGTCCTGCTCCGAAATGAACGCTGAGAGAGCTCCCCAACAAAACTTGGATCAGTCTCAGCTCATGGTTCTGATTCCTCAGAGGAGAGACGTGGAAAACACACCCACTTCAATCATGCCGCGGACACGCCGCTTGAATATAAAAATGCTCACAACATAAATTCATAAATAAATGCGTCAGAAAGGTGACTCAGCCTCTGGGATGCATTGATATTGCAAGTGCATGATAAGCACAGCACTGTCACCGTCCAGCGCCGGCAGGAATGTGAAGCATTCAAGGACCCGTGTCAAGAAACCGTGAATTCTGGGTGGCAGGCCTGCTTCCCGTTTCACACAGAGGAACAAGGATCTTTGGAAACCCGCATGCCCTCGTTTGAAAAGGGAAGCTTCGTTTTTGTTGTCCGAACAACATGAGTTTAATCTTGTAGGAACAGAACAGGTAATGTAGTGGAATGAGGAAACAGAAAGCCAACAGCAGATGCTGAGCTACACCTGGACAAAACATTACCCAATACAACCCAACTGCAGGGAATCAGCATGTTATACAACAACAGCCTGAAGGAAACTGATGATTAAACAAAAACATGTCAGTACTGCGCTACCAAAACTTGAGATCAATACATAATCATGATATTTAAGGTGCAACTTGTACTCTAAAAAAATGGACAAACCCAACGGTTGGGTTAATGACTATATGACTAGCTTGAGATGAACCCAAAATAGGTTGGAAATTAAAAATCAGACACAATTACTAAAGGCAACAATAATAATCAAAAGGTGAACATTTATTAATAAGCCATGTTCATTTCCAACATATTTGGGTTCATTTTAAGCAAACAATACAGTAATTTTTAAACAACAGTTGAGTTAAATAAAACTACCCAACAGGTTGGGCAAACATTTAACCCAAATTACTGGGTCAAAAGAACCAAACAACCCATTCGCTGGGTTTGTCCATTTTTAACCCAACTTGGGTTGTTTTTGAGCATCAGCGGTTATAATTATGCATAAACACATAAATAGTTAAGGTTGATTAATTGGCCTACATTCATTTGGAAACCGTTTTTGAGTTGAAAAATGTGCATAAACGCATACATTAAATTATTTATAGGCCGTATCAGCAACCTGCGCTCTATAAATCGATGGGTCAACAGATTATACGATTCCGTTTGCTCCTCCCAATCTTGAATATTTTGTTAAATTCTTGACAGTTTAACCAATAACAGTTTCCTCATATGAAACAGTTATGAAAGCTAGGTTAATTATCATTGCATAAACGGCATGTTTGGAAATGCAGAGGTGAGTCTTGTATTCGAAATCAGGACAGACGGTCTGTGTTACATTGTGAAATCTGAAACAGTCACTCAGAGCAGGAGGAAGAGTTTTATGAGGTGGTCAGGTGACAGGTTTTATCTGTCATAAAATCATGAGCTGAACATAAAGGAATGTGCCAATATGAAATGAAAGACTTCAAACCTCCTAATCAAGTCCACCTGATTATGTGTCATTAACTACTGAGGCAAAATAAGGCACTTTATAGACAGATGTCAAAAAATATTTAGGTTTATACTTATATTTTAGGACGGGGGTCATCATATTTGCATTATAAAAGTTTGAAATCCCATGATCTACCTGACTCAATCTCAACAGCACAAGGCCCACGAGCTCACCTGAAACTTTGCAAGAGAAACATTCTGTCACACTGAAGCTCCTGCTAAACTTCAACAGGATACAGTGGATCTTTACAGAGCGTTCCATTTCATTTCAGCGTTCCATTCCAATGGAATCATTAGTGATACATTAATTGCAGTTCGATTTGGGAACATCATGACTGAACACTACCTGGAAAAGAAATCAAGCAAATGCTTGAGAACTTACGCTGCATTTCTTGCTCAGATACTTGAAGAGCACTTCGTTTTCTTGCTGTGTGAGAAGAAGGGAGCCGCTGTTCACAGGCCTCTTGGCTGAAGGCGGACCGCTCATTTTTGACAATCCGATGGTGTGAACTTGTGATCAGGAAGTGTTAAACAGAAAATACGCGTTCATTGATCTCTGATCACCGCTGCTTGTATCCGGAGCCTTTCATGTCCAGACCTGTGTGTTTCGGCCGGGAATGGGTTGAGAGAGGTCCTGCGTCTCTGAAATAAAACACGATGCTCGTTTGGTTATCCGATGTCGTCTCGAGACTCTAAACTTTCATCTGAACTCCTGTGCACCGAGCTTTCAATCCAACATGGCAGTGCCACCGTTGCGCATGACAGGGAGACGCAGGGAATTACAAACCCTACTACGGCGAACGCTTGGCTTATGAATATTAATGACACGCCGTGGCGTTCAATGAGCAGCCGTAATTGAGTCAGTTAGCGAATCAGAGAGCTAATGGGCGTGGCTTGTGAATATGGAATAAATAATGTGACTAGACGCTCCGGGAAGGTTACCAGGCAACGTCAGCATGAGCTCAGCCTTTGCTATAGTAGGATACAGGTCGTATTTGGTCTGCGTATAATGTAAAAGAGTCTGCTTTCAGCATTTAAATGCTTCATTTATAAAATGTGTGTTGGTTATTAGAGAGCTGTAGCCTTACAAATCGCAATCAAGGCATTATTGACAATGATAGAAATGCTGTTTCAGGAACGCAGTGGGGGCGGAGTCATGACGTGGAATGAAGTGGGTGATTTTTTAATTGAAAGAATATATATTATATATATATATATATATAAATGCATACATAGGTACATACAAACACATATATTATATATGTATATGTGTATGTGTGTATATACACATATTTATACATATGGATCATACACACAAATACATATATATTATATACAAACCCGATTCCAAAAACGTTGGGACACTGAACAAATTGTGAATAAAAAAGGAATGCAATAATTTACAAATCTCATAAACTTATATTTTATTCACAATGGAATATAGATAACATATCAAATGTTGAAAATGAGACATTTTGAAATGTCATGCCAAATATTGGCTTACATTCCAAAAAAGTTAGGACAGGTAGCAATAAGAGGCCGGAAAAGTTAAGTGTACATATAAGGAACAGCTGGAGGACCAATTTGCAACTTATTAGGTCAATAGGCAACATGACTGGGTATAAAAAGAGCCTCTCAGAATGGCAGTGTCTCTCAGAAGTCAAGATGGGCAGAGGATCACCAATTCCCCCAATGCTGCGGAAAAATAGTGGAGCAATATCAGAAAGGAGTTTCTCAGAGAAAAATTGTCAAGAAAAGTTATCATCATCATCTACAGTGCATAATATCATCCAAAGATTCAGAGAATCTGGAACAATCTCTGTGCGTAAGGGTCAAGGCCGGAAAACCGTACTGGATGCCCGTGATCTTCGGGCCCTTAGACGGCACTGCATCACATACAGGAATGCTACTGTAATGGAAATCACGACATGGGCTCAGGAATACTTCCAGAAAACATTGTCGGTGAACACAATCCACCGTGCCATTCGCCGTTGCCGGCTAAAACTCTATAGGTCAAAAAATAAGCCATATCTAAACATGATCCAGAAGCGCAGACGTTTTCTCTGGGCTGAGGCTCATTTAAAATGGACTGTGGCAAAGTGGAAAACTGTTCTGTGGTCAGACGAATCAAAATGTGAAGTTTTTTTTGGAAAACTGGGACACCATGTCATCTGGACTAAAGAGGAAAAGGACGACCCAAGTTATCAGCGCTCAGTTCAGAAGCCTGCATCTCTGATGGTATGGGTTTGCATGGGCAGCTTACACATCTGGAAAGGCACCATCAATGCTGAAAGGTATATCCAAGTTCTAGAACAAGTTCTGCTCCCATCCAGACGTCGTCTCTTTCAGGGAAGACCTTGCATTTTCCAACATGACAATGCCAGACCACATACTGCATCAATTACAACATCATGGCTGCGTAGAAGAAGGATCCGGGTACTGAAATGGCCAGCCTGCAGTCCAGATCTTTCACCCATAGAAAACATTTGGCGCATCATAAAGAGGAAGATGCGACAAAGAAGACCTAAGACAGTTGAGCAACTAGAAGCCTGTATTAGACAAGAATGGGACAACATTCCTATTCCTAAACTTGAGCAACTTGTCTCCTCAGTCCCCAGACGTTTGCAGACTGTTATAAAAAGAAGAGGAGATGCCACACAGTGGTAAACATGGCCTTGTCCCAACTTTTTTGAGATGTGTTGATGCCATGAAATTTAAAATCAACTTCTTTTTCCCTTAAAATTATACATTTTCTCAGTTTAAACATTTGATATGTCATCTATGTTGTATTCTGAATAAAATATTGAAATTTGAAACTTCCACATCATTGCATTCTGTTTATATTCACAATTTGTACAGCGTCCCAACTTTTTTGGAATTGGGTTTGTATAATGTGTGTCCATATATATATATATATATATATATATATATATATATATATATATATATATATATATATATAAAATGTATGTGTGTGTGTATATATATAATTTATATACACACAAACACACACATATATACATATTTATATACATGTATCTATATGTATATACATATGTATATATAATATATATGTGTGTACGTGTGTGTATGTATACAAAAAAGAGGGGAAAACAAAAATAAAAGAATAGGAAATAACCCACAACAACAAAGCCAAGTGGATGCAAGGTTAATCAGAGGAGGAATGTGACTTTGCACATAAAGTCCAGAATGAGAACAAAATGAACATTAAAAATACCAATTACACCTAATTACAAACAGCCACTAGAACTTCGTACCGACGGCCTGTCTATTGTTCTAGTCAGCAGAGCGTTGCTTAAATATGTCAAAGTACAACAAAAGGTGGATATGACCTCTGATTTGGACCACGTTTAATTAGAGCACATATTGACATGGTATTTGATGCAATAACTGATGTACAATGGGTTTGTACTTTCGTATTAGGTACTATGTTGACGTCAGTAGGACATATGATGAGTGACTTCAGTCATTTACAGAAACTCGTCAGCTATGTTGACTGCTCCATTGTGAAGGTTTGTGTTGAAAATATTTGCTGCTGACAACACTTTTGAGTATTTCCAGTCGCAGCAAGAAGTTAGTCACTCCCAAACATGGTTGAGCTGTGAGGTAAATACACAGAAACCTGAAAAACCAGTTAGACGAGAGAGAGAGAGAGAGAGAGTCAGTGGGTCAGTAGTAGACAAAAATGAAAATGCCAAAACAAAAGTCATGACAATACATATAGAAAAAAAAGCAATAGCTTGACTTTTTTTTTGTCTGATTAGTCACTAAGGAAAATATGCACAAGAATCTATTCTATCTGTAAGTTGTTGTTAATATTATTATTATTATTATTGTGTTTTTCTGTGTAAGAAAAATTATGGCATTTGACCTACAGAAAGTGGGTCTGATTGTTGACAGCACCACCTACTGGTCAAACGTTATACAGCTAAAATAATGGCAAACCTCAACTACTTTCTGTGACCAGATAAATCTCCTCAATTTTAAGGCACTATAAATTATAATTTTATAGTAAATGTGCTATAAATAAACCTGCCAGCATACAGATTTACACAGCCTGAGAACACAAGCTGGGGAAATCAAACCACCTGCAAATCATTAGCTGTAAAAACACACCGAACACTGACATTTATCACGCAAAGGATGATAACAACGCCTTATCAGAGATCATAACAAGTGTTGCAGACATCCAAAGCACACTTAAACTTTCACATACATCTTCTCATTTATTTATTTAACTTCAGGTTTTCCTTGCAACTTCCCATCGTTGCATGTTTCCCTTTTGCTGTTTAAGGACTGATTGTGGACAAGCATAATATTAGTGTTACGCTGACAACCGTCGGTTTTGGCCAGAGGAAGCTGAATGTGCTCATCTGAATTACTGCAGTATTAGATTATGCAGCAAGTATGCTTATGAAGAGCAGCTGTTTCCTACACTGTCCAGCTCATGGTGTTCATGTATTCATGCCACTTTTCAAGTGGTAATTTGGTGTTGTGAGCAGCAATGTGTGCTACTATAACTGGAAAATCAAACCCACAAAGAAACAGACATGTTAAAGGGATAGTTCACTCTAAAATAATAATAAAAAGTCATCATTTACTCACCCTGCCTGGTGTGATTCTTTTTTTTTTTTAAATGTCCTGCTTGTCCATAATGGCAGTGAATCAAGCTTTTTTTTAAAAAGCCGCGAAATTATCACAGTAACACATGTCCCATATATTCCAAGTGTTCTGGAGGTGTACAATAGGGTTTGGTGAAAAACAAACAGAAATGTAATGTATTATTTAACAAAAATCTTAACATTGGCCGTTTTAATACCTGTTTCGGAACAAAGCACCACCAGTGAGACGTCATTGCAAAATATGCTTGAAGCTGCAGTGGGAATTTGCATTGTGATAATATCAATGTTGTGTTATTTTAGTAGTGCAACACTGTTAACACAAACCCTCACAGATTCAGTAACTGCTGTATATTAAAACCTGGATTATAGCTATTGTGCTGATATTGAAAAATCACACAACATTCAAACAGCATCAATCCTGCCTTCTCAGACTGAACTGGTCCTGTAAGGTTAAAAAAGTCAATAATTGTACGGCAGAGTTTCTTGTATTTCCTGCATGAGCAGCAGATCTCTGAGGGAATTGGCTGTGCTTTTACTGTAAATCTTAAAGAGAAATAAAATGACCTAGTAAGAGGACAGAGAAACAGGACACTTCATGCTTATCTGGAAGCTGAAGACACAGATGATGTAAGGTTTTGTTACTAGACTGTTTAACAAGAGGAGAACATGCATGTGAGTCAGAGAGCAGCTGTGAGTTTGCCTGAAAACACTGGCCTCGGGACACACACACACACACACACACACACACACACACACACGCACACGCACACACACACACACACACGCACACGCACACACACACGCACACGCACACGCACACGCACACACACACACACACACACACACACACACACACACAGAGTTGGTTTATAAGCATGAATGGAGGCAGGGAGGAAGTAACGCATCAAGTGAAATCCATGCATGAACAAAATGAATTAATTATATAACAATGAAAAATAGTAGCGAGAAAGATGAGACCAGATATAGAAAGATGTATGGAAAGCCCATATCTGCCACATAAGAAAGAAAATTCTTTGCTAAATCATCATGACATTAAACGCCTTAACTATGGCATAAAAGTTGGAATTATACAGTCAAAATTATGAGATAAAAATAAATAATTATGACATAAAAAGTTTAAATTATAAGATAAAAAGTAAAATATTTAATGTTACAATTATATGGCATTATATCAAAAATAATTATGATATAAAAAGTCTTAATTATGACATAAAAAGTTAATTATGGCCATAGATGAAATTATATTCAAATATATTTTTGTATTCAAAGATATATTTTTTTGACATAATAATTACTTTATGTCAAATTATATTATATTGCATCATAATGATGAAATAAAATGACAGATATATTACATGACAATTATGAGTCAAAATTAAGAGATAAAGTCAATTATGACAATAAGTAAAATTATGAAAAAATCTAATATTTTAACATACTTGATTTACATATTACGTCATGATGATGAGATAAAAAGTCAATTATGACAATAAATTAAATAATGAAAAAACTAAATTTTTTAACATCATAATTGTTACTTTTATGTCAAATTATAACATATTACATCAAAATGAGAAAAAAAGTCAAAATTATGACAGACAAAAGAATCATTTGACAGCAGACAAAATTAATAAAATTATTACTTATTATTATTATGTCAAAATTATGATATATAAAGTCAAAATGATGACATTCAGTTATAATTATGAGATAAAAATTTCCAGTTTTTGACAAGTTGAAATGTATAGATTGTAGTTATGAATATATTTTTGGTCCTCTTTATTTCATAATTGACTTGCGTCATAATTATGAGTTTATCTCGCAACATCCTAGCAATAAAATGTGATTCTCTCATTGGCCGAAAATCAGCAGTAAAGCAGACCTCTCCCTCATGTGTAGCATCATATTTGAGGAGCTCCAGAAAAGCAGGGTGCGGTACAGAGGATCTGAACACCACTGGTGTAAACACTGATGTCACTTCCTAAAAGTCAACATAGCGTGGCAGGAATATTGGCAGCTAAACCGTATCCTGCACAGCTGACAACATCAGCACTGGATAAATATTGACCTGAAGTTGTCAGCACTGCACTCCAGGATCTGGGTAGCAAGACACACCAGCTGTAATTCTCCTCTTGCCCTCTAGGTGGCGACGAACATCACACTATTTTTCTAAGGGAACAGCGAACTTACAGCAGTGAGAGTCAATCAATCATCACCAGTAAGTTACTAACAAGAGTGATGATTCAATATTTGATGAAAACAAACAATGATGTTGACATGAATGGTCAGAATTAAAGAAAATGGCAGTTTCGCCACTCTTTTGCATACTACACAAATTCAACCAATTGTATAAGGTGTGGCGCCCTCTTATGGTCAATATGAAATGTATGAATGTCAAGAAAGCTTCATACACAACGTTTCCCCTTTTAAACTGATATAAAATTAGGTATAAATATACTCTCTGTACAATTCAGTAGTCCTGCTGATAAAAGTTATCTTATTTGACAATAAAATTACATATTTAAGTATTTTAAATAAGCTACACAAAATACAATCTCTCAAAGCATTTAGTCAAAAATTACATCTGATTATTTTCTGTCCAGAAAAATACAATTTAAAACATTTTTAATGTTTTTACATACTGCAATTCACTGAAATGCTGAAAAAGTGAGATTGTTTTTGAGACCTCCAGTGTCAAGTTTAAGACAAACAGAACTAATTTTGCTCAAACAAAACAAGGAAGAACAAACGCCGGCCCAATAAAGTTTCCTGACCTATTTTCTGCAGTATGATAACTAGCGCTGCCTGGTTATGATGGTTTACAGTATAAATGTGTCATAAAAGTCAGATTTAGGATAAGAAAGAAATGTGCTCTTGTTAAATATGTCAGGCGTACTGAACATGTGCTTGACTGCATGTGGGACGCAAGTGTTCGAGTGCTCAGATGATGCAGCGCTGCACGGGGTTAAGAATGGGATATGGGTCGAGGTCTGGGGTTACAGCACCATTATTCTGAGCACATGACAGGGGATTTGGTTTCAGGATGTAAAATCACCCTGCCGTTTGACCTTACCTGTGTCCGGCCGGGGGGGTCGGTGTGGCGCGGGGGCCGTGCTGTGGGTCCGGTGCTGACTACAGTGTCAAGGTACTGAAACTTAATCAGACAACAACTGCACTTTATACTCTGAAAGTCTGAAGTACATTTAGATAATTAGTGGCTTGCTTCGACTATGTAAGAATTTTCATGTATTAATCGCTTTTTTATTGGCAAATTGTGAACATCTTGTTACTAAAAAAACAAGACCTTTCCCGGCTTGTCTATGAAGGCCTGTAGACTGATTTTTATGTGAAGTACACTTTGTTGTTTGATAAACATTAAAAACAGACAGCGGCAGGAATATTAGGCTGCTGTCACTTTAAGAGCGAATGCACTGATCTAATATACTGATACTGTACACATGCATTTATTATGTTTACTTGCATGGAGAGCTTTTTTTTTAAATAATTTTGTGTGAATTTGTCTGCTCAAGTGCAAAAAAACATGAAAGAGAGCTCAGTTTAGTATTCGCACGGTGTGTCCTTCTGTTGTGTGCGCACAAAACTTTCCACACATCGCTCGAGTAACAAACTGACTTCTCTTTTGCATCTTCTTGCACTTGAATGTTGAAATTGTCAAGACTTAAACCTGGCCTGTCAATTGTCCTGTATGTCGATCACATTTGTTCTTGTCAATGCATTGTTAGAATTCATAAAAATGTTTCCGGGCAACTCGCAAGTGACACCATTTCATATATTTGCCAACGCCGATTTTTATTCGCATTTGGCATTTGGCAAATGTTAATTTTAGGCTCTGCTTCTAAGCAAAGAACAAAAAGTAACCTCACTGTGAATATATCGGGGCCTTGAATCACTTCAGTCTCTTGTGCTTTATGTGTGCATGAGTGCAAGCACCAGCAATAAGTTGCTGGCTGCAGTTCACTTAACGGCCACCGGTGTCACTGATAACAAGGGTTTCTGAAAGCTAGGGTGATTGGGGCACTTTTGGCCATTGAGATGATTCTGGAAAAGTGTCCCAATCAACCTGATTTCACCCTACATATAACCTCATCAAAGCTGGAATATATTATATTACATATTTTTTTTGCCTCGATTTACAATATGGATGAGTCAACGCTAATTGCCGAAAGTCAGAGCCAGTCTGCAAATTCGAGTTGACAGATTTCCTAGAAAATTGTGTAGTGTATGATGGGATTTTTTACTTACAGACTATGATTCCAACCAGTTGGAGGACATCCAATATGTCGATTTTTGAACACAACCCAATTTGTGCACAAAAATAACCAGAATAAACGAAGTGTGGAATGTTGGACACTTCCTGCACTCATCATAGCAATGCCCTGGCAACCACTTGGTCTGTCATAGGCATGCTTTATCTAATCTGATCTATTTCTCTTCCTCCTCTTCAAGCAGACTTCCTGTGAGGCTTTTTTCTGTGCATCTCGACAGCACTATCAGCCGCTACATCATCAGCATCACAAACTCTGTTGCAACTTCCCGTTTCAGGGGAGAAGAGACTTTAACTCTGCCAGCTTCAGCGCCCAGAAGAGTCTGACGGGAGAATCGCACTCATCGACCTGGAAGAATTCACCAGAGCTTTTGCATGGCAGTGTTACGCTGGTCTGAACTGTGAACCAGAAACTCTCATGATCACATGAGGATGCAGGGCGTCTCTTCCCAAATTTATAATATGACAATTACTATGGCCTAATATTATGTTTTAGCAGTATTATGGAACAATATTAGGGTGAATCTAATAAAACATTTAATTTTTAATCTTTATTTTTTGACTAAAGGAAATTTAAGACCAGTTTAGGAACATGAAGATTTTTATATAGTGACATTATTATTTTCATGCAAATTAAGCACATTTCCCATTTGAATTATAATAATATTTTTTTTTCATTTACATCCGTTATCTTATACAGTATTATTATATTATATTATTTTTGTATTTTTAGTTTTCAATTTAATTTTAAGTAATTTTTTGCCATTAATTATTATTATTATATATTTGTAATATTTCTATTTAGCTTTAATTTATTTTTTATTTAATTTTTTTATCAGGTTTAGCAGCTTGCTGTACTGCCTTTATGTTGATTTAAATAATAATAATAATAATAAAAACATTTAATTACAGTAATCAGCAATGTTATCATGATGTATATCATTGAAAAATTGCAGGATTGTTTTATTTTAACATTACCTAACAATTCGAATTGTATTTATTTATTTATTTATATCACAAAAAATGATAGTTTGGAGAAAAGTACTTAATTGCACAATGCAAAAAACATTCCTAAAATGGCTTTTGATTATAGGACAAACATGATTTGTGAGAGATTATATAAAGATTCACCCTTTAAAACCATTTCTGAAGAACCATTTTCCATTTTAGTTCTTGAGTGGTTACTTTAACCATTGGTAAATGAGTAACATGATTATATCGCAGTTCCTCTTATCAACTGATCAAGTGTGAGACGAGAGCAGAAGCTGCAGCTGCATGTGCCACACTTTGAATATCATTTGACTGTTTAAATAAAGAATGTAAATATTGTGTTTGTGTGTTGAGAGTGAGAACTGCTTATTTGCTGCATTTTCCATCTCTGAGAAGCATTCTTTCATTCTGCACACACTGATTACAAACTTGAAATCGTTTCTAAACAAATTACTAATGATTCACAAGGGAAGAAATGGATTCACACTGCTCATTAATGAACGGCAGACGTTTTCTACTTTAAACTCGGGGTGAAAGAGCGGCGGCGAGGGCATTTAGTTAAGCCCTATTAAACACTAAAGCAGATTAGAGCTGCTGCTTTATGCTTTACTTAAGGAAATGTCCTAACACAAACCTTGAATAACCATGCATCTTGTCTTAGGATCAATGTCACATGTTAACAATGATGTATTGCAACCCAGCCTTAAAGAGGACCCATTATGCCCTTTTACAAAGTGTTGATTTTATTTTTGTGCTCTACTAGAACAGGTTTTCATTCTTGAATGTTCATTATTTTCCTCATATTCTCCATTGTTGCAGCTCCTCTCTTCCCAGTCTGTCAGTAACGCTCTGTTTAGTTCCTGTCTCTATGAAGCCCCTCCTTCTGAAAAGCACAATGTGCTCTGATTGGTCAGCTGGAGTAGTGATTGGTCAAATGCTTCAAGCGTGTTTGGGAAATGCCCCGCCCCTTACCATAACTGGCAGTTTCAACACACTACTAACTAACTCAACCAGGCCCCGCCCCTTTATTCTGCATATTAATTATTTAAATGAGGAATATTGTGAAGAAAAACTCAAGACTACAATAGAGGCATTTCAGGGAGTTCAGAAACAGTGACACTGATATAGAGAAGAACTCCCGCTGGAGGGCGAGATATAAACTCACAATTGTGAGTTACAAAGTCAGAATTGTGAGTTATGTCAGAATTGCGTAAAATAAAGTCAGAATTGTGTTATAAACTCAGAATTGTTATAAAGTCAGAATTGTGTTATAAACTCAGAATTGTTATAAAGTCAGAATTGTGTTATAAAGTCAGAATTGCGAGATATAAAGTCAAAATTGTGAGTTATAGTTAGAATTGTTATTAAGTCCGAATTGCGAGATATAAACTCAGAATTGCGAGATATAAAGTCAGAATTTTGTTATAAAGTCCGAATTGCGAGATATAAACTCAGAATTGTGTTATGAAGTCGCAATTGCGAGTTATAAAGTCAGAATTGCGAGTTATAAAGTCAGAATTGCGAGTTATAAAGTCAGAATTGCGAGTTATAAAGTCAGAATTGCGAGTTATAAAGTCAGAATTGCGAGTTATGTCAGAATTGCGAGATATAAAGTCAGAATTGTGAGATATAAAGTCAGAATTGTGAGATATAAAGTCAGAATTGCGAGTTATAAAGTCAGAATTGCGAGTTATAAAGTCAGAATTGTGAGATATAAAGTCAGAATTGTGAGATATAAAGTCAGAATTGCGAGATATAAAGTCAGAATTGCGAGTTATAAAGTCAGAATTGCGAGTTATAAAGTCAGAATTGCGAGATATAAAGTCAGAATTGCGAGTTATAAAGTCAGAATTGCGAGATATAAAGTCAGAATTGCGAGTTATAAAGTCAGAATTGCGAGTTATAAAGTCAGAATTGTGAGATATAAAGTCAGAATTGTGAGATATAAAGTCAGAATTGTGAGATATAAAGTCAGAATTGCGAGTTATAAAGTCAGAATTGCGAGTTATAAAGTCAGAATTGTGAGATATAAAGTCAGAATTGTGAGATATAAAGTCAGAATTGCGAGTTATAAAGTGAGAATTGTGAGATATAAAGTCAGAATTGTGAGATATAAAGTCAGAATTGCGAGATATAAAGTCAGAATTGTGAGATATAAAGTCAGAATTGTGAGATATAAAGTCAGAATTGCGAGTTATAAAGTCAGAATTGCGAGTTATAAAGTCAGAATTGTGAGATATAAAGTCAGAATTGTGAGATATAAAGTCAGAATTGCGAGATATAAAGTCAGAATTGCGAGTTATAAAGTCAGAATTGCGAGATATAAAGTCAGAATTGCGAGTTATAAAGTCAGAATTGCGAGATATAAAGTCAGAATTGCGAGTTATAAAGTCAGAATTGCGAGTTATAAAGTCAGAATTGCGAGTTATAAAGTCAGAATTGTGAGATATAAAGTCAGAATTGTGAGATATAAAGTCAGAATTGTGAGATATAAAGTCAGAATTGCGAGTTATAAAGTCAGAATTGCGAGTTATAAAGTCAGAATTGTGAGATATAAAGTCAGAATTGTGAGATATAAAGTCAGAATTGCGAGTTATAAAGTGAGAATTGTGAGATATAAAGTCAGAATTGTGAGATATAAAGTCAGAATTGTGAGATATAAAGTCAGAATTGAGAGATATAAAGTCAGAATTGCGAGTTATAAAGTCAGAATTGCGAGTTATAAAGTCAGAATTGCGAGTTATAAAGTCAGAATTGTGAGATATAAAGTCAGAATTGTGAGATATAAAGTCAGAATTGCGAGTTATAAAGTCAGAATTGTGAGATATAAAGTCAGAATTGTGAGATATAAAGTCAGAATTGTGAGATATAAAGTCAGAATTGCGAGTTATGTCAGAATTGCGAGATATAAAGTCAGAATTGTGAGATATAAAGTCAGAATTGTGAGATATAAAGTCAGAATTGCGAGTTATAAAGTCAGAATTGCGAGTTATAAAGTCAGAATTGTGAGATATAAAGTCAGAATTGTGAGATATAAAGTCAGAATTGTGAGATATAAAGTCAGAATTGCGAGTTATAAAGTCAGAATTGTGAGATATAAAGTCAGAATTGTGAGATATAAAGTCAGAATTGCGAGTTATAAAGTCAGAATTGCGAGTTATAAAGTCAGAATTGCGAGTTATAAAGTCAGAATTGTGAGTTATAAAGTCAGAATTGCGAGATATAAAGTCAGAATTGAGAGATATAAAGTCAGAATTGTGAGTTATAAAGTCAGAATTGAGAGATATAAAGTCAGAATTGTGAGATATAAAGTCAGAATTGCGAGTTATAAAGTCAGAATTGTGAGATATAAAGTCAGAATTGCGAGTTATAAAGTCAGAATTGCGAGTTATAAAGTCAGAATTGTGAGATATAAAGTCAGAATTGCGAGTTATAAAGTCAGAATTGTGAGATATAAAGTCAGAATTGCGAGTTATAAAGTCAGAATTGCGAGTTATAAAGTCAGAATTGTGTTATAAAGTCAGAATTGTTATAATGTCAGAATTGCGAGTTATAAAGTCAGAATTGCGAGAGATAAAGTCAGAATTGCGAGTTATAAAGTCAGAATTGTTATAATGTCAGAATTGCGAGAGATAAAGTCAGAATTGCGAGAGATAAAGTCAGAATTGCGAGTTATAAAGTCAGAATTGTGTTATAAAGTCAGAATTGTGAGTTATAAAGTCAGAATTGTTATAAAGTCAGAATTGCGAGTTATAAAGTCAGAATTGCGAGTTATAAAGTCAGAATTGTTATAATGTCAGAATTGCGAGTTATAAAGTCAGAATTGCGAGAGATAAAGTCAGAATTGCGAGTTATAAAGTCAGAATTGTGTTATAAAGTCAGAATTGTGAGTTATAAAGTCAGAATTGTTATAAAGTCAGAATTGCGAGTTATAAAGTCAGAATTGTGTTATAAAGTCAGAATTGTGAGTTATAAAGTCAGAATTGTTATAATGTCAGAATTGCGAGATATAAAGTCAGAATTGTGAGTTATAAAGTCAGAATTGTGAGTTATAAAGTCAGAATTGTTATAATGTCAGAATTGCGAGATATAAAGTCAGAATTGTGAGTTATAAAGTCAGAATTGTTATAATGTCAGAATTGCGAGATATAAAGTCAGAATTGCGAGATATAAAGTCAGAATTGTGAGATATAAAGTCAGAATTGTGAGTTATAAAGTCAGAATTGCGAGATATAAAGTCAGAATTGCGAGTTATAAAGTCAGAATTGTGAGATATAAAGTCAGAATTGTGAGATATAAAGTCAGAATTGTGAGATATAAAGTCAGAATTGTGAGATATAAAGTCAGAATTGCGAGATATAAAGTCAGAATTGTGAGATATAAAGTCAGAATTGCGAGTTATAAAGTCAGAATTGTGAGATATAAAGTCAGAATTGCGAGATATAAAGTCAGAATTGTGAGATATAAAGTCAGAATTGTGAGATATAAAGTCAGAATTGCGAGTTATAAAGTCAGAATTGCGAGTTATAAAGTCAGAATTGCGAGATATAAAGTCAGAATTGCGAGTTATAAAGTCAGAATTGTGAGTTATAAATTCAGAATTGCGAGATATAAAGTCAGAATTGTGAGATATAAAGTCAGAATTGTGAGATATAAAGTCAGAATTGCGAGTTATAAAGTCAGAATTGCGAGTTATAAAGTCAGAATTGCGAGTTATAAAGTCAGAATTGTGAGATATAAAGTCAGAATTGCGAGTTATAAAGTCAGAATTGCGAGTTATAAAGTCAGAATTGTGTTATAAAGTCAGAATTGTTATAATGTCAGAATTGCGAGTTATAAAGTCAGAATTGCGAGAGATAAAGTCAGAATTGCGAGTTATAAAGTCAGAATTGTGTTATAAAGTCAGAATTGTGAGTTATAAAGTCAGAATTGTTATAATGTCAGAATTGCGAGATATAAAGTCAGAATTGTGAGTTATAAAGTCAGAATTGTTATAATGTCAGAATTGCGAGATATAAAGTCAGAATTGTGAGTTATAAAGTCAGAATTGCGAGTTACAAAGTCAGAATTGTGAGTTATAAAGTCAGAATTGCGAGTTATAAAGTCAGAATTGTGTTATAAAGTCAGAATTGTTATAATGTCAGAATTGCGAGTTATAAAGTCAGAATTGTGAGATATAAAGTCAGAATTGTGTTATAAAGTCAGAATTGTGAGTTATAAAGTCAGAATTGTGAGTTATAAAGTCAGAATTGCGAGATATAAAGTCAGAATTGTGTTATAAAGTCAGAATTGTGAGATATAAAGTCAGAATTGCGAGATATAAAGTCAGAATTGTGAGATATAAAGTCAGAATTGTGAGATATAAAGTCAGAATTGCGAGATATAAAGTCAGAATTGTGAGATATAAAGTCAGAATTGTGAGTTATAAAGTCAGAATTGTGAGATATAAAGTCAGAATTGCGAGATATAAAGTCAGAATTGCGAGATATAAAGTCAGAATTGTGAGTTATAAAGTCAGAATTGTGAGATATAAAGTCAGAATTGCGAGTTATAAAGTCAGAATTGTGAGATATAAAGTCAGAATTGTGAGATATAAAGTCAGAATTGTGAGATATAAAGTCAGAATTGCGAGTTATAAAGTCAGAATTGTGAGATATAAAGTCAGAATTGTGAGATATAAAGTCAGAATTGTGAGATATAAAGTCAGAATTGCGAGTTATAAAGTCAGAATTGTGAGATATAAAGTCAGAATTGTGAGATATAAAGTCAGAATTGTGAGATATAAAGTCAGAATTGCGAGTTATAAAGTCAGAATTTCGAGATATAAAGTCAGAATTGCGAGATATAAAGTCAGAAATGCGAGTTATAAAGTCAGAATTGTGTTATAAAGTCAGAATTGTGAGTTATAAAGTCAGAATTGTTATAATGTCAGAATTGCGAGATATAAAGTCAGAATTGTGAGTTATAAAGTCAGAATTGTTATAATGTCAGAATTGCGAGATATAAAGTCAGAATTGTGAGTTATAAAGTCAGAATTGCGAGTTACAAAGTCAGAATTGTGTTATAAAGTCAGAATTGTGAGTTATAAAGTCAGAATTGTTATAAAGTCAGAATTGCGAGTTATAAAGTCAGAATTGTGTTATAAAGTCAGAATTGTGAGTTATAAAGTCAGAATTGTTATAATGTCAGAATTGCGAGATATAAAGTCAGAATTGTGAGTTATAAAGTCAGAATTGTGAGTTATAAAGTCAGAATTGTTATAATGTCAGAATTGCGAGATATAAAGTCAGAATTGTGAGTTATAAAGTCAGAATTGTTATAATGTCAGAATTGCGAGATATAAAGTCAGAATTGCGAGATATAAAGTCAGAATTGTGAGATATAAAGTCAGAATTGTGAGTTATAAAGTCAGAATTGCGAGATATAAAGTCAGAATTGCGAGTTATAAAGTCAGAATTGTGAGATATAAAGTCAGAATTGTGAGATATAAAGTCAGAATTGTGAGATATAAAGTCAGAATTGTGAGATATAAAGTCAGAATTGCGAGATATAAAGTCAGAATTGTGAGATATAAAGTCAGAATTGCGAGTTATAAAGTCAGAATTGTGAGATATAAAGTCAGAATTGTGAGATATAAAGTCAGAATTGCGAGTTATAAAGTCAGAATTGCGAGTTATAAAGTCAGAATTGCGAGATATAAAGTCAGAATTGCGAGTTATAAAGTCAGAATTGTGAGTTATAAATTCAGAATTGCGAGATATAAAGTCAGAATTGTGAGATATAAAGTCAGAATTGTGAGATATAAAGTCAGAATTGCGAGTTATAAAGTCAGAATTGCGAGTTATAAAGTCAGAATTGCGAGTTATAAAGTCAGAATTGTGAGATATAAAGTCAGAATTGCGAGTTATAAAGTCAGAATTGCGAGTTATAAAGTCAGAATTGTGTTATAAAGTCAGAATTGTTATAATGTCAGAATTGCGAGTTATAAAGTCAGAATTGCGAGAGATAAAGTCAGAATTGCGAGTTATAAAGTCAGAATTGTGTTATAAAGTCAGAATTGTGAGTTATAAAGTCAGAATTGTTATAAAGTCAGAATTGCGAGATATAAAGTCAGAATTGTGAGTTATAAAGTCAGAATTGTTATAATGTCAGAATTGCGAGATATAAAGTCAGAATTGTGAGTTATAAAGTCAGAATTGCGAGTTATAAAGTCAGAATTGTGAGTTATAAAGTCAGAATTGCGAGTTATAAAGTCAGAATTGTGTTATAAAGTCAGAATTGTTATAATGTCAGAATTGCGAGTTATAAAGTCAGAATTGTGAGATATAAAGTCAGAATTGTGTTATAAAGTCAGAATTGTGAGTTATAAAGTCAGAATTGTGAGTTATAAAGTCAGAATTGCGAGATATAAAGTCAGAATTGTGTTATAAAGTCAGAATTGTGAGATATAAAGTCAGAATTGCGAGATATAAAGTCAGAATTGTGAGATATAAAGTCAGAATTGTGAGATATAAAGTCAGAATTGCGAGATATAAAGTCAGAATTGTGAGATATAAAGTCAGAATTGTGAGTTATAAAGTCAGAATTGTGAGATATAAAGTCAGAATTGCGAGATATAAAGTCAGAATTGCGAGATATAAAGTCAGAATTGTGAGTTATAAAGTCAGAATTGTGAGATATAAAGTCAGAATTGCGAGTTATAAAGTCAGAATTGTGAGATATAAAGTCAGAATTGTGAGATATAAAGTCAGAATTGTGAGATATAAAGTCAGAATTGCGAGTTATAAAGTCAGAATTGTGAGATATAAAGTCAGAATTGTGAGATATAAAGTCAGAATTGTGAGATATAAAGTCAGAATTGCGAGTTATAAAGTCAGAATTGTGAGATATAAAGTCAGAATTGTGAGATATAAAGTCAGAATTGTGAGATATAAAGTCAGAATTGCGAGTTATAAAGTCAGAATTTCGAGATATAAAGTCAGAATTGCGAGATATAAAGTCAGAAATGCGAGTTATAAAGTCAGAATTGTGTTATAAAGTCAGAATTGTGAGTTATAAAGTCAGAATTGTTATAATGTCAGAATTGCGAGATATAAAGTCAGAATTGTGAGTTATAAAGTCAGAATTGTTATAATGTCAGAATTGCGAGATATAAAGTCAGAATTGTGAGTTATAAAGTCAGAATTGCGAGTTACAAAGTCAGAATTGTGAGTTATAAAGTCAGAATTGCGAGTTATAAAGTCAGAATTGTGTTATAAAGTCAGAATTGTTATAATGTCAGAATTGCGAGTTATAAAGTCAGAATTGTGAGATATAAAGTCAGAATTGTGTTATAAAGTCAGAATTGTGAGTTATAAAGTCAGAATTGTGAGTTATAAAGTCAGAATTGCGAGATATAAAGTCAGAATTGTGTTATAAAGTCAGAATTGTGAGATATAAAGTCAGAATTGCGAGATATAAAGTCAGAATTGTGAGATATAAAGTCAGAATTGTGAGATATAAAGTCAGAATTGCGAGATATAAAGTCAGAATTGTGAGATATAAAGTCAGAATTGTGAGTTATAAAGTCAGAATTGTGAGATATAAAGTCAGAATTGCGAGATATAAAGTCAGAATTGCGAGATATAAAGTCAGAATTGTGAGTTATAAAGTCAGAATTGTGAGATATAAAGTCAGAATTGCGAGTTATAAAGTCAGAATTGTGAGATACAAAGTCAGAATTGTGAGATATAAAGTCAGAATTGTGAGATATAAAGTCAGAATTGCGAGTTATAAAGTCAGAATTGTGAGATATAAAGTCAGAATTGTGAGATATAAAGTCAGAATTGTGAGATATAAAGTCAGAATTGCGAGTTATAAAGTCAGAATTGTGAGATATAAAGTCAGAATTGTGAGATATAAAGTCAGAATTGTGAGATATAAAGTCAGAATTGCGAGTTATAAAGTCAGAATTGTGAGATATAAAGTCAGAATTGTGAGATATAAAGTCAGAATTGCGAGATAAAGTCAGAATTGCGAGATATAAAGTCAGAATTGTTATAATGTCAGAATTGCGAGATATAAAGTCAGAATTGCGAGTTATAAAGTCAGAATTGTTATAATGTCAGAATTGCGAGATATAAAGTCAGAATTGCGAGTTATAAAGTCAGAATTGCGAGTTATTACCTTTTTGATTTTTTATTTAGTGGTGAAAACAAGCTTCCATTCTAAAGAGAGTTGAACATGGAAAAAAGCATAATTAAGGTCTGAAAATACAACAAGCAATTTTCTCCACAAATTGAGAATGCTGAGACATTCGGTCAGTATACAGATGCAATCACTGCCATTACGTTGATCATCTCTTACAGTCTGTTGAGTCTCAAGGGACGAGAATCACACGGGACATGTACGTGAACCAGACCGTGGCTGTTTTGTTTCTTGACGTCAGAAATGGAAAATATTCAGGTCCCTTCAGTACCAGCCAAACCTCTCCTGCCCTGACCAGAGTATCAAAAACAAACACATCATACCTCACATTTGATCTCTTTAATTTGATGAGTGCACAGACAAACATAGAAGATGTGCTACAAGTTTAAAATGCAATAAATTAAAGAAGTGCATTTCTATCATTCTAGACTCCATCCATAAAATGATCTGTAGTGCCAATTACATAAACAGACATGAAAATTATAATAATCACCAACTCATTCATGCCATTATACAAAATGTTTTTCCTCAAAGTCAGAGGGAGAAAACAGTACATTTGAGCAGCTGCCGAGAGTCTTTACATCAACAAGTAAATACATGCATGAAGGAAAAATATTTTGTTAATCTAATAATCTTAGAAAGCCTGTCTATACCTCTCACGAGATCATATCAGGCATTTTTCCTAAAAAGTTAAAGAGTTTTGAGGCTGAAGTTATCCTAAGCTTTGGCAGTTTATCTCCACAAAGAGCGAAACACAAGATATACAGAAAAATTCAGTCATATATCCAAGAACGACGACTCTTTTGAGAGATCACAGTAGCATTTCACAGTGTTCGGTGTTCATATGTGTGATAAAGTTGGACCGTTTTGAAAGTCTCAGTATTTTGAGACAGCGTTGTTCATAATTGCTCAGCTTTAGCTGCCTTAGACTCTAGGGCAATTCCTCATAGCCCGCATCTCAAAGACACGTTTTTACAGAAGAACTGAGATATGTCTGAACTTGTTTCCATATGGATGTAATAACTTTAGAAAGTTTCAATTACAGAAGTCCAGCTGACTAAAAGTGTTATTCTGAAGGCACTCAGTTGCTCTCGTCCTGTTTAACGCTAAATGACTCACAGTTTATCTCACAATCACTTTTGCTACATCAGGGCGAATCGGATGCTTGAATGCTGCCGTCTCAACATGCGAAATCCTGACACATGCAGTCTGTCCTCATAAATCCCATCATGCAGTAAAACGTTCAACCAGATGCCCAATATTCAATAACCATCAAAGCCCAGCAGTGTTAATTTGTGAAATCCTGCTGTGTGTGCAATGGCAGTTCATAAGGTGTATCTTGAACACATTAGATTTAAAAGCAAATTAACGCTGCTAATGCAGCTACCCTTGTTTCTCTGAGGAAACGTCTCTCTGAGGGAGTAACGCTGGTACAAATATCCCCCTGAGAACCAGCGACTGAAGCTTTTGCTTGCGTTTATACCTCTGAGAACGTGTGTATCTGTCCTTGTGTGCACATCCTGGGCTTTTCTGTGATCTCAAATGTTTGGCCGTTAAGGTGAATTTATTAATATACCATTTAAAAATGTTATCATGTGACATTTAAAAATGGAGTAATATTCAAATAAAGTCAGGAGAACTGGGCTAGTTGTCATACGAGGAACTTCAACAACTCTTCTAGGCATATATATATATATATATTTCTGCTGTCAAATCGATTAATCGCGATTAATCTCATCATACATGAAAGTTTTTGTTTATATATGTGAGTACATTACATATATATATATATATATATATATAAATATATGTGTGCATATGTATATGCACACAAACTTTTGTTAGATGTGATTAATTGATTTGATCGTATATATGACTGCTGTCAAATCACGACAAGTTTGTTTATATGTGTGTGTATATATTATGTTTATATATATATATATCAGTTGTGTCAAATCAATTAATTGCATCTAACAAAAAAGTTTTTGTTTATATGTGAATACATATATATATATATATATATACATATATCTCAATATATATGTGTATATGTATGTGTATACTTGTATATATACACACCCACACACCCACACACATATATATATATATATATATATATATATATATATATATATATATATATATATATATATATATATATATATATATATACACATACACACAAACTTTTATGCTAATTGTGATTAATCGCAATTAATCACTTTGACAGCCCTATATATATATATATATATATATATATATATGTCCTGCAAGCAAATAAGTATTATAATATTTTATAAAGTTGTCACAGTTGTTACATACAAGCTGTCATGTAAAATGTTGTAATTTTACAGAATTGTATTATTAATTCTAAATTTAAATATAAAATACTATACTATATTATTACAAAAACATATATAACAATAATAGTTTTATTAACTACTATAAAAATTTATGGTATACTATATATATATATATATATATATATATATATAAAAATACTATATATATTTTAATTCTATTGGCTAAAACAATGACATTTGTCTGTTAACATTTTTTTTTTTTTTTCACAATTTCATGATTATTCTGTGCTTCACAATTATTTGAGTATATAAATGAATCTAATAAAAGTCAGGTTCACATTGTGACAACTTACCCCATGTAGTGTGACAACATGCCCCGCTTATAAGGGCAGTATATGGGCTTTATGGGGTGTGTATACAGAAAATATATTAACTGGTCTGACAACTATAGCCTGGCCTCCCCTAATCAATACTTTCTCAAGCATCAAACATTCAAATGCCATTTTTGCTGGTCCCAGGAGAACATATTAGGAAAAGCCAACATGCAATTTGTCCTCAAGCTTCCTATTTGGCAGCAGGCGTCCATTGGCACCAGCGCTTTCATCATTACACACAACCCTCAGCAGAATATTCGACAAGACGTCTTGATACAGACTCAGACAAACCCATCCCGGAAGATACAGCAGGGTCACCAGTCCCATGAAATTGAGGGGATAGTGGGAATAGTCCCAGGAGCACGCGCCGTACTGTCTGAGAGCGAAGCCCCAGCTGAACTCCCACGTGTAGATGAAGATGATGTAGATGGGCAGCCGCTGCCAGGTTCCCCATCCTCTCCTGAAGTGCAGATGCAGGTAGAGCTTCTCCACCACGAAGCTGCAGCTTCCGTACATGAAGAAGGACCACAGGGATGTGTGGCCCTTCAGGGTCCGGTCTGCGGTCTCGAACAGGTTGAACACAGAGGTGAAGATCACCTCATCCAGAAAGCCATGCATCCCGAAGAACACGAAGCGCAGGAGGCCGGGTAACCCGTTCGGGCATGAGGATCTCAACAACACCCGGTTGTTCTGATACTGCAGGCGCAGGAAGCCTTCATGAAAGACATAAGTGAAGTACAGAGCGAGCACGTAATGCACAACGAGCTGCGTGACAGAAAGCACTCTGATGCTCTCCGTACAGCTCACCACATTCCCGATCAAAATCTGCAGGCAGATGTACAGGGACGGATAGAAGACGAGGTGGAAAACGACAGGTCGCCCCTGGAAGCATCTTTTCTGCAGGTAGATCTTCTCCAGAACCAGATGCGTGATGGAGTGCACGATGCACAGATACGGAGAGGAGAATCCCAGCAGTTTGAAGTCTTTGTCATCCAGGAACCGGCGCGCGGAGGACAGCAGGATGTCCAGTGTGACTCCGTGCATCCCATAGAAATACATGCGCATCCACTGCGGTAAAGCGCTCGCGGACGCGTGTCGAGCTGTATCGCGCGCTCTCAGGCTGTCCGCTCGTGTCGTCGTCATCATGTCTCTCTCCTTGAACGCGCTCAGATGTCGATGCGTCTTTGTTCGATGGCCATTTTACGCCGTGACTCGCCGGTGACACGCTGCGCCCTCACGAAGGCACGAAATCCCACTGATCGCATTCTTGCCCGATCATTGGAAGGAGCGGAATGGGAAGAGAAGAAGAGACGGAGACATAATAACACCCAACGCCAGATGGCGCTGTCCCATTTATCCAAAAATACAACGTCCCAAAAGTCATGCAGAAATACAGCATCATACACAGTTCTTCACAACGCATATTATATTATGTTATATTATATTATATTATATTGATTTTTTAAATACTGTTTATTTTAATTTTGTATTTATTTAAAAATATTATATTGTTATATATAACTTTAAAATAACATTCCTTAAATATTAAATAATGTTATATTTTATTAAAATTATTTTATGTTATTGTTAAATATTATTGTAATTGTTTATATTACTATTTAATTATATTTATTTTATTTTGTATTTTTATACAAATGTATTACATCATTAAAAATAAATAATTTTAAATAATTAAAATTATTTTTGTAATACCATTTAGTAATATTTAGAAAAAGATGTATATTTCTATAAGATTTACAAGATTTCTATATTATATTATATAGTATCTTAGATTTTTTTTAATAATACTGTTTAATTATTTATTTTATTTTTGAATTTATTTTTAGAAAAAAAATATTTTTATTTATTTTTATAAATGTTTATTTATTAAAAATACTTTTTGTTATTGTTAAGTGTTATTGAAACTGTTTATAATACTATTTAATTATATTTATTTAACTATTATATAGTTAAAAATAAAAACATATTTAGACTTTATTTTTTGTTATAAATTAGCCTATATTAAAATTATTTTTATAATACCATTTAGTAACATTTATATTTAGAAAAAGATTTCTATTAAAGATTTCCAAGATTTCAATTTTACATTATATTATATAGTATTTTAGATTTATAATACTAATTAAAATATTAATTCTAGATTAATAATACTGTTTATTTTTATATTTATTTCATTTTATTGTTTATTTTTGTAATTATTATTTCAGAAAAATGTTATATTCTTACATTTAACTTTATACAATTTACGTTATACAATTTAATTAAACATTTTTTTGACTTTATAAATGCTATTTATGCTATAACTTATATTATATTTGTAATCTATCTATCTATGTTTATTATACTTACCATGGAAACTACCCTTGGGTTTCTTATCTCTCTCTGGGACTAGACATTAGTTAACTTAAAACTCAATTCCCTTGTCGGGATATGTTCCTCCGGGACGTCTTTCATTCATATTTAAAAGCCCTTTATGCTCAAACTCATTGATCAGTTTGGTATTGTAGTGTGTAATTCAACACACCATATAGAAACAGTGTTATAAGAATTATACATACTACTTATTAAGCGTTATTTCAGATTCCATACAGGCTATTAATGGAATTGTGGTAAATGTGAAGCAATAAAACACCTCTGTGCGGTCTGAGCTCAGAGACTCTGCTGCAGGACTAAAATATCACAGTGTTATTATCTTCACTTCTCCTCTGGTGTTTGTAGAGGTGACAGATTAGCTCTGAGCATCCAGCCAGGAAAACTGTTATCTGTGAGAGACACAGGAGTAACAGACGACAGGAAGTGGTCAGAGGTCCTCAGTGGCTCCATTAGAATATTACAGTGATGATAGAAGAAGTTGCACTGACCGTCAGTCCTCTAGCACTGTCAATGAAACAACTAGGCCTATATCCAACGTGATTTGTAAAAACAGCTAAATGTCTATGGAGCAACATTGGTGAAACATAAGAAAATTTTAATGTTTTTTTTTTATATATATACAAACAAACATTTCTCGAATTTAAATGTTCAGAGCAGGCCTAGCTGAAGCAATACTGCAGTTCTTCAAAGCGGACACTAGATGGAAGCAAAGTGCGTTTTTAACTCATTGTAAAGTCACCATTACCCTTAGGAAAGAAACATAATTGTATGTGAATGGCACATTATTATCATGCTGGTACATGACATGATCGTTCAGAATATTACAGCAACGCTCAAAGCAATAAATCGTTTTAATTTATCCCAGCATGCCCACAGCATTTCAGATTAGCATCAAATGTTCGCCATTATCAAATCTCACTTCACTCATTGCTTTTTCCTAATGTAAGTCTATGGGAGTTTGGATGGTGTATGTTCACTTACACTAATGTAATGCGCTATAATCACTTTCAAATAAGACTTTTCTATTAGGCTACTTAGCATAGCCTACATCAGTTTTTAATCATGTTAATGGGGCACTATAGTTCCTTTAAAAAAAAAAGAGGCAGATTTAAATGCTTTGCACAACATAAGAATAATATCAAATCAGTTTTGTTTTACAGAAATCTAGTTAGCTTCTTATCTGAGCTAGTAACGTGACCGAGTGGGACGGAGCTTAGCAATAGGTCAGTTAGCTATTAGCAAATTCATCTGTTTCACCTTATTTTGCAACGGCGTTCTGTGAATGTGCACTGACTTCCAGGCAAATAACTAAGAATAACTAGACTAAACTTTATGTTAAAACGATATATTAAAATAATAGGCTATTTTAAGAAATATCAGTTTGCAATATCAAGCCTCATAAGGAGCTGTTTTGTACAGCTAAAAATAGGCTAACTGGAAGCAAATGACACCGGAAGCCTCGTACATTCAAGTTACAAATGGCTGTATATCCGCTTTTACCTTAAACTCGACATGAAACTGAAGTTGCGCTAGTCTTTTCTTCTCTATTGTAACATATATCCGAGTGAAATTGACCTTTCGCCGGGAGTTTGATTGACAAGCGATCTAACCAATCAGAACGCCGCATCCGCCATTTTGTCCGTCAAGTAGTTAAAAGATTAACCTCGGTGGAGTTAAACTTGAAAAATGGTGAGTATTGACGTCTTTCCGCGTTTGAAACAACATTCATTCTCATGTTCATGGACTAATAGGAAGAGATGATCGGTTTTTACGAGCGGTTGAGCTGAGGATCTACAGCAATCTGTCACCATGGTCACGACACATTAAAGAGCAACAAAACGGTTTTTATTGTTTGAATTACTTTAATAACTACACGGTTTGAAAGCTGGGACTTTGTTTAATATCATAAGTAACCTGCTCTGTCTTGTCTGTCGATGTGTGGTCAGTATCCTCTTTGTTCCGCGATGTATTTTTCACTGCGTGTGGAGTGACAGCGCCACGGCTTGTCGGACAAAGCAACAGTAACTAAGGGGGGCGGGGCTCGGCGAAAGGCTAATTGCTTCGCGAACAAGAACAAATGTAGGGCGGGGCTTGATTTTGTCTGTGGGGAATTGATTGGATGGTTGTGGTTTGCTATTGGTGGATCTCATTTGATTTACAGCTTGCCCCGCCCTCGTCATCAGAGAAGAGAAAATGGAGGGGAAGTTATTCTGATTCAAGATTACAAGGAAAATGAATAATTTTTAAAATGAGGTATAGCCTGTATATATACAAAAACAAGTTTTTATTATTGCAGATATGACAGACGGCTCTAGATGACTGATGTTGTCATCTGTTCAGGTCAGTGAAAAAGACCCACTCTATGCATGATTTTAAGAGATATCTAAAAATGTAATTTCAGATCCCATTTCCTCCAATTTGCGGCTCTTATTGGTTTGAGCAGCTCTGTGCGTCTGGTTCAGTGTCGGAGGGCTGCAGTCGGGTCAAGAGGGGGAGGGAATAAACAAAGTCCCACGAGGGGCTTCATTCTTGTTTACAGTTTCTGGCCTTTATTAGGTATTCCCTTCACTTCCTGGTCTCCCTGGGTCCTCCGTACTGAGCCTTGCATCCGTAATGAGGTTTTAAATGATCTTGGTCAGGATTTCCACAGCGTCTCTCAGACACCTCTGAGTCAAGAGTGAGTGACCGAATCTGCACAGATAGATTTGCATTACACAGTCACACATCTTTACCTCCCATCTGTAATTCATATCTCAGAGGTTACACTGTAAGGCCGTTAAAGCAGCACAAGGTCATCGCCATGGAAACAGCGACTTCAGCTGCAGTCATTCTCCTGCACTGGTCAGTTTGCATGTTTACAGCTGAGGCCAGATAATCTTTTAGCATCCATTTATAGGTAGGATCTGTGTTTTCTCAGCGTTCAGCAGAAGGACAGCCAGATGCCGGCAGTCTGCACGTCCTCAGCGCGTCCTTGCATCTCGCAATGGAAGCCGTTTGACGGCGTCATCATCCACCACAGCGCTGCTTTATCCAGCTAAACACACCTTTGCGGTTTCATCTGCTTTTGTTAAACGGTGCAATAGCCCTGTGTGAGAAATAAGACATAGCCATGTTATTTTTAATGAGCTCCCATGGCAAGGTGGAAACTGGGGTGAATGTTGTTACGTTTGAACTGGAGGTAACAATGCATGTCAGGTTGAAAGAGTACAGGACACGCTTCATGTGACTGCAGCTGAGTGAGAACAACCTCCTGCCAAACTTGAAAAACAGTGATAACAGATGAATACAGAACTAAGAGAAAAGGTGAATGGTGCTTGGATATGCAAAATTCATCACTATAATGATAGGGTTGCTACACCACTGTTTAAAATATTTTTTTATTTGTAAAGCAAGGACACATTAAATGGATCAAAAGTGACAGTAAAGACATTTATAATGTTAAACATACGATTTCTATTCATCAAAAAGAATCACACTTTCCACAAAAATGGTAACATTGACAAGAATAATAATAATCTTAAATGTTTCTTGAGCATCAAATCATCATGTTAGAATGATTTCTGAAGGATCATGTGACACTGAAGACTGGAGTAATGATTTGATCACAGGAATAAATTACATTTTAACATATATACAAATGAAAAACTAGAAAATTGTAACTAGAAAGTGAATTTTTTGGGACATACTTTTATGTGTGCTTGACAAAGCCTTGTCTGAAAGTTTTAAGTTTTATAAGCTTCCTAGCAAGTTTTATCATGTTGTTAGCATGTCTTAGCATCTTACATCTTGCTAACATGTTTGCAGCATGTTTTAATACATTGCTAGCATGAATTTGCAAGTTGCAAGCATATTTAGCATTTTGACAACATGAATTAGCAGGTTATTGTCTAACCAAATTACTAACATGTATTTGCTAACATGTTTTAACACTTTGCTATCATGAATGAACATGCTAGCATGTTTTAGAATGTTGCTAATATGTTTAATACATTGCTAGCATGAATTAACACATTGCTAACACGATTAAGAATGTTGTTACATGTTTTAATGATTGATAGCATGAATTAGCATGTTTGCTAGCATGATTTTACATACTGTTAACATGTTTTTAGATGTTGCTAACATGAATTAGCATGTGCTAGTATTAATAAGCAAATTGTTAGCATGAATTAACATGATGTTAACATTTTGTTGCATGTTGCTAACATTTTGTAGCATGTTTTCTAACACGTTTTAACACAATGCTAACATGTTTTAACACATTGCAAGTGTAATAAACCTCGTTGAAAGCCAAAACACGTCTGTCAAAGAAATTCTCCTACCACGGCTATTTGATTTAATGACAGGGAATTCACTTTATTTCACATGTACACAAATATAATTCCTGACACAGGCACGGGTAGATACAGCAAATGGGGGCAATAAACAGAGCAACCCGCAATTCACCACCACACTTTACATACAGTGAATTTCACGCTCAATTCATTAATTATTTAGCACTCCAACAGCACGCTTACACAGCACACCGTGAACACACAAAAGGCACGTTTCTTCATTCATTTAACCCCCAACTTCCCTCTCATACCCATTGTCCGTCATACAACAAACAGTCCATGAATACATAAATAAATGAATAAAAGTTAAAAGCACTTCCCTCTCCCCAGGTCAAGGAGACCCATCCATAAGGGGTAAAGCAGGGAGCGTCCCTTCGCTGTAAAGAGGCGGCGCTTAAGTCACAAGTCCATTCATAAAACAGTCAATCCGTTTTCGGCAGCAACTTCGTCCTTGTGCTGAATTCATAAGAACTAAGCAAAAATCCGTCCCCTCAGCCGTATTGGAGTTGGGTGACGCGTGGCGCCAGCAATCAGTGTGCCGAGGCAGGTGACACTAAGTCAAATCCCCCCTCTACCTCCGCTCTCTAATATTAAAGACAGCTAACTAACTATCTGTCTTCATCTCCGGAGGGCCTATTGCCCCCGAGAGACAGTAAAACGTATCCCACTAGTCACCGCCTTAGGCCACCGTCCCTTCCCCACCACGCCACTTTTTTTAAATGTCCTTTGTGCGCTCCTCCACAGGTGCACCCCATCATAATAGTCACATGATTGTCCAATGACGACACAATGACGACACAGTACACTATTCCCCCTCTAATTCAGAAGAACTCGTCCTCGAGTCAAGATGATAATCCTTAGCCCAAACTGGCAATTTCCTTTGTCGTACAGGTCGAAGCATTTCTGCACTTTGCATTAAATCTGCTCCATTGTCCGCTGATTCAAATGCTAGCCCAGGGCTAAACTCCACAGTTGACCCTGGCTTCTGAGTCGATGACACCGATGAACCATGTCGAAGAGGTCCATCCTTCTCTCCCAAGGGGCAAGACTGTCCCTCCATATGTCGTCTCTCACTTCCAACTGGAGGCACCGACTGAAGGACTGGCTGATCAACCGGCTGCTGCAGTGATGGTTGCTCAGACTCATCACTTCCCCCAGTCTCTCTGCAACAAATCGAGAAACATATGGTTTTAAACGGTTGTAATGAACAACTATAGCAGCACCCCCTTCTGTTGACTGTAGTTGATACAATACATCCGACAGTCGCTCAATCACTTTGAAGGGACCTTTATAATTTCTCTGCAACTTAAAGCAAACTCCTTTTTTTCGAGCCTTATTTCGGACCCAGACTAATTCCCCCACTGAATAATATTGCACCTGGGCCCGAAAATCAAAATGCTTTTTCTGCTGCGAAGAAGCCTGTAACTGATGTTGCTGTACTGCCCCCACCACAGTAGACAAAGTCTCGGCCATGCGTTGCACATAATCATTTGGAGATTCAAAAGCCTCTTCCAAATTCACATTCAACATAACATCCACTGGTAATACCATCTCCCTACCAAACACCACCTTATAGGGGGTAAAACCAGTAGTTGCATGGACACTGCTACGATATGCCATCATCACATAAGGTAACAATGAATCCCAATTCTGTTGGTTCTTATCCACAAAAAGTGACAGCATAGAAAGCAAAGTCCTATTAAAACGCTCAATGAGCCCATCTGACTGAGGGTTATAGGGGGAAGTACGCGTTTTATTAATCTCCAATAACCGACATAATTCCTGAAAAAGAACAGATTCAAAATTTCTGCCCTGATCGGAATGGAGACTCCGAGGGACACCATAACGGCACACCCACTGCTCCACTAAAACTTTGGCAACTGATCGTGCTTCTTGATTAGGCAAAGCAAAAGCTTCCGTCCACTTAGAAAAATAATCTCCCACAACCAAAATATAATGATTTTTATCAATTGTTTCTGGAAGTGGACCCAAAATATCCAAAGCAACACGCTCATAAGGGCGAGAAATAGCAGAAGGGCACAATGGGGCCTGGGGGTTGCGAGTTGGAAGCTTTCGTGAGGCGCAGTCCGAACACTCCCTACACCACCTCCTCACATCCGCAAACCACCCCGGCCAATAAAAACGATCTTTAACTTTGCCTTGAAGTTTTTGCACCCCTAGATGGCCACCAGTAACGGCATTATGCAACATTGTCAGAACTTTTGGAACCAAACACTTTGGGAGTACGACCTGCACTTTATTGGCTGCATCAGAATTACGTGGAGGGACCCGCACCAATAACTGGTCACGTATCTGAAGCTGATCCCACACTACTGCAAATTTTCGCAACCCTGGGTAACTTTCTATCTCCCCACGCTCCTCTGGTGGCTTAATTAGCAAGTGAAGCAGCTGACCCAGCTCACTATCCTCCCTCTGCAAATTAACCAAGTCATCTTCTAACGTTTCTCTAAACAGTGGCTTCTCACTTGAGTTAACCACTTGCACTACCCTTACAGGGCAAGTTTCTTCACTAGCCTCACCCCCAACCCCCTTGGGCACCTGATCCAAAACTGAATTCAGGCCTGGCAGTCTTGATAAAGCATCAGCGTTAGCATGTTGCTTACCTGACCTATGCACAATCCTGTATTGAAAGCTTGCTAGCTGTTCTAGCCAACGAGCCAGCTGTCCTTCAATTCCTTGAAAGTTATGCAACCACCGCAGGGAATTATGATCAGTACGAAACACAAACTCTGCCCCTAAAAGGTAATGCTTGAAATGTTTTGTAAATGTCACCATACTCAGTAATTCCTTTTTGGTGGTTGCATACTTACGTTCTTGTTTAGTCAAAGACCGGCTGGCATAAGCCACAACACGTTCCATCCCTCTCTCCACCTGGGACAATACAGCACCTATCCCAACATCGGAAGCGTCAGTGTCCAAAATGAATTGTCTCAAGGGGTCTGGATATGCCAATACTGGAGCTGAAACAAGACATGACTTGAGTGTTAAAAATGCTCTTTGACACTCCTCTCCCCACTGAAATTTTCTCCCCTTTTCCGTCAGTTGATGCAGAGGCCTAGCAATCTCAGCAAAGCCCTTTATAAAACGACGATAATAAGACGCCAACCCCAGAAAACTACGCACTTCCGTCTGGTTCCTAGGCACCGGCCACCCCCTCACTGCCTCAACCTTTGAAGGATCAGCCTTGACGCCTTCTGCTGAAATTATATGCCCCAGGTAAGATACCTGTTTCGCAAATAAATTACATTTAGAGGGTTTCACCTTCAAATTGGCTCCATACAAGTTCCTAAAGACTTGCTCCAAGCGTCCTAGATGTTCCTGAAATGTCTTTCCAAAAACAATTATATCATCCAGATATACTAAACACGTAGTCCACTGAAGATCTGCTAAAATCAAATCCATCAACCTTTGAAAGGTAGATGGAGAGTTACACAGACCATAACTTAAAACATTAAATTCAAAAAGACCTTGACGTGTAATAAAAGCAGTCTTGGGTTTATCTTTGGGGTCAACCTCAACCTGCCAGTAACCACTGGCTAGATCAAGAGTTGAGAACCAACAAGCATTTGCCAAACTATCCAGTGCATCATCTATCCTGGGAAGCGGGTAAGCATCTTTCTGTGTAACCTCATTTAGCTTCCTATAATCAATACAGAAACGTAAACTGCCATCCTTTTTCCTAACTGGTACCACTGGGGCTGCCCAGGGACTACAAGAAGGCTGAATGATACCATTATCCAACATTTGCTTTATCTGATCAGTTACTTCTTGGTGCAAGTGCAGCGGGACACGACGGGGGGCCATTTTAATAGGTTTAGCTGCTCCTGTATCAATTTGATGACGAACGAGATGCGTCCTACCCAAATCGGTATCACCCGTACTAAAAAGTTGGGTATATTGCTCTAATACTTGGCGAATGGAATGCATTTGTTCTAGATTAAAACCCCTAGAATCTAACCCAAAATGGGATATCAAGGCATCAGCTGACCACTGAGTCATAACATCACACTTCTGATCCACTTCTTCTGCCCCTTCTCCTACCTCTATATTGGTAGACAAAACACCAATTTTCATTCCATCACGCAAAGTATGGGCCTCCTTAGTTACATTAATAACGCGGACTGGCATAACACCAGCGGTTACTGCACACACCACCCGCGCCACCAACACATCACAATGGCGAGACAGAGAAGAACCAGGTTCCAACATACCTATTATCTTTCCTGGTGGCGCTCCCTCAACTGACCCCAAGATTATCACTTCACTGCGTGGAGGAATCCTGGTATCTCCATGAACTACAACAGGCATAGAAGAAACTGGAACATCAGTTTGCAAATATACTGAAATTTTTTTTCCCATCAGATAACAGCATAATTCCTTCAAATCCAACTTTACGCCAAATTTAACTAAAAAATCACTCCCCAATAACACATCACCGGGGCTTATATCTGCTACTACAAAGTCAAGAACTACAGTCAAAGATTCAAATTGACAAGTAGTTTTCCATTGACCTATAGCTTCCATTCTGCCTCCATTCGCTACTAGCAAACTACCATTATACTCCACTAAATCACCACCCCCACCTGTTGCTTCCAACCAAAACTGCTTAGGTACAATCGACACTTGTGCTCCTGTATCGACCAATAAGCGGGTCTCCACTCCCCCAACTTTACCGAGCATATAAACTCCAGCCATTTCTGGCTGGGACTGACACGCTTCCCCAGGTATAGACACAATAGAAAGAGGGGCGGACTCCCGGTCTACCGAGCCCGCCCCCTCCCGTTTCCCGAAACATATGGACAGTCTTTCTTAAAATGACGAGTACACCCACACTCCCAACAAGCTTCAGTCCTATCTCGATTTTGTGAGTCTATTCGTGAACTATCCGATTTCAAATTCTTTGGATCGCGTCTATTTATGACATAATCAAATTGAGGACTCAAGGACGACGAATTCATTGTCACATGATCTTGTAAATTTTTAACAGTACTCTGCAAAGCTTTTACTTCTTGCCGAAGCCCTTCCACCATACCCACTAAAGCTTGGATTTGTCCATCTCTAGCTGGCCCCACATTTTCATTTACTACACCACAAACTTTAGCATTTGGGAGAGCTGTATTTCTTTCCAAATTTCTAATCAATTCAAGTTCAGATGCCAGGTTAATCGCCCCTTCCAAAGTAGCTGGTTTGACGCTGCGCAAATGAATACGCGTATCAGCACAGCCTATGTGGGCAATAAAATGGTCTCGAGCCAAAAGATCTCTCGTAACACCATCTACTGACGGATATGCTTTTGAAATTAAACGCCTTAAAGCGTTTCCAAACTCACGCACGGTCTCATTTGGCTGCCTCTTACGGGAGGAAAAGCTCACCCGATTCCAATCAGTACTTTCACAGGGCTCGAAACATTTACCCATTGCCGCCTTCAGTTGACTAAAATTTTGTCGAGCTTCATCGGGTAAACCACAATAAACATCCCGCGCACGACCTGACAACAATAAAGACATAAATTTTAATTTCAATACATCGTCCCAACCATTAATCCCCGCAGCCATTTCAAACTGATCGGCCCAATCGGACCACTCACGCCCCGTTCCAGTGAATGTTTCAGGCATAAAAACAGGACGAGGCGCAGGATTTAACTGCCCAAAAGCTTCAGCACCTGAAACAAGTACGGCATCGGCCCCGCTTGCCCCCCCAGACCTTGGCTCTGACATTTTGACAAACTGTAGGCTATCAAATATTTCAACGAGATCTATATGAATCACAGCAATTCGCTATGATCCCACCGCTGCCACCAGTATAATAAACCTCGTTGAAAGCCAAAACACGTCTGTCAAAGAAATTCTCCTACCACGGCTATTTGATTTAATGACAGGGAATTCACTTTATTTCACATGTACACAAATATAATTCCTGACACAGGCACGGGTAGATACAGCAAATGGGGGCAATAAACAGAGCAACCCGCAATTCACCACCACACTTTACATACAGTGAATTTCACGCTCAATTCATTAATTATTTAGCACTCCAACAGCACGCTTACACAGCACACCGTGAACACACAAAAGGCACGTTTCTTCATTCATTTAACCCCCAACTTCCCTCTCATACCCATTGTCCGTCATACAACAAACAGTCCATGAATACATAAATAAATGAATAAAAGTTAAAAGCACTTCCCTCTCCCCAGGTCAAGGAGACCCATCCATAAGGGGTAAAGCAGGGAGCGTCCCTTCGCTGTAAAGAGGCGGCGCTTAAGTCACAAGTCCATTCATAAAACAGTCAATCCGTTTTCGGCAGCAACTTCGTCCTTGTGCTGAATTCATAAGAACTAAGCAAAAATCCGTCCCCTCAGCCGTATTGGAGTTGGGTGACGCGTGGCGCCAGCAATCAGTGTGCCGAGGCAGGTGACACTAAGTCAAATCCCCCCTCTACCTCCGCTCTCTAATATTAAAGACAGCTAACTAACTATCTGTCTTCATCTCCGGAGGGCCTATTGCCCCCGAGAGACAGTAAAACGTATCCCACTAGTCACCGCCTTAGGCCACCGTCCCTTCCCCACCACGCCACTTTTTTTAAATGTCCTTTGTGCGCTCCTCCACAGGTGCACCCCATCATAATAGTCACATGATTGTCCAATGACGACACAATGACGACACAGTACACAAGCATGAATTAGCATGTTGTTAATATGTTTAATGCTAAAATGAATTAGCATGTTGTTAATATGTTTAACACATTGCTAGCCTAAATTAGCAAGTTGATAACATGATTAAGAATGCCATTAACATGATTTAACGTTTGATAACATGAATTAGCATTTTGCTAGCATGATTTAACATTCTGCTAGTATTTTTTTAGAATGTAGCATGAATTAGCATGTGTTAGCATGAATTAGCACATTGCTAGAATTAGCATGATGCTAGCATTTTTAGCATGTTGTTAGCTTTTTTTAACACATTACTAACATGAATTAGCATGTTTGCAAGCATTGTTTTTACTCGCTATGCAGTTGGTAGCATATTCTGAGTGATTAGCTAAAAATCCCTGAAGTCTCTGTGATATTCTAGTCCTTCATTCAAGTCTGTAGGATTATTTTGTTTTATTGTTGATCAAGTGAGCTCATAAGTCTGATTGCGAGTAACAGCACACAGTAGAAACAGTAGCATTTCTGTGTGACAACCTGAGTGACTGGTAGCTCGAGGGAATATGTAACACAGTAAGGGCATAGAGACGCTTTAACTAGCTGAAGATGGACATTACTATCAATGGTTAGTGTTGGTTTACACTGAGAGGTCACAGGGGCAGGATGTGATGTCGTCAGAAACTGGATTATCTGCAGGAAATGGCCACTTAGTGACAACTGAGAGGGTTTTCATTGTGTTCCAAAACCTAGTGAGCTGCTCTGCTTTCTACATAGACAAAGTTATTATAATTAACTAAAACTTAAACCTGTGGTGGTGCATTGCTGCCTCATGCATTTTATTTTTTCTTCTCAATTATGTTGTAATAACGACATTTTATGTTGTTTAAACTATATTTACTCACAATAACAAGATTCTATGTCATTAAAACAGCACATTTTCATGTAAAAATGCAATTTTGTTGTTGTAAAATGTCATTAAAATGATGTTAAATGCTATAAAAATACATTGTTTGAACGACAGAACATCTTGTTATTACAAGAAAATATGTTTTTTTAACGACATATCTTCTAATTATTATGAGATAATAAAGTCTAAACGACATGTCTCATTCTGAGAAAATGATGTTTTAATAAGAAAATTGTTTTAATGGCATTGCATCTGATTATTACGAGAAAATATTTCATTTAAATGACATCTGGTTATAACGAGAAAATGCCATTCAAAGACATAGCATCTAATTATTACGAGAAAATATAGTTTAAATTACATAACATCTCGTTATTACATGAAAATGACGCTTTAAAGGTGTAGCATCTAATTATTACGAGAAAATATATCATTAAAATTACATATCTCATTATTATGAGAAAATGTCGTGTTAACGACGTAGAATCTAATTGTTACAAGAAAACATATTTGTTTAAATTACATATCTCGTTATTACGAGAAAATTATGTTTTAAAGACGTAGCATCTAATTATTATGAGAAAATATAGTTTAAATTACATATCTTGTTATTACATGAAAATGTCGCTTTAAAGGTGTAGCATCTAATTATTATGAGAAAATATATCATTAAAATTACATAACATCTCGTTATTGTGAGAAAATGCTGTTTTAAAGACATAGAATCTAATTGTTATGAGAAAATATAGTTTAAATTGCATAACATCTCGTTATTATGAGAAAATGACGTTTTAAAGATGTAGCATCTAATTATTACAAGAAAATATATAGTTTAAATAGCATAACATCTCGTTATTACGAGAAAATATATCGTTAAAATTACATAACATCTCATTATTACGAGAAAATGGCATTTTAAAGACATCTATTACAAGAAAATATATAGTTTAAATAGCATAACATCTTGTTATTACGAGAAAATATATCGTTAAAATTACATAACATCTCATTATTACGAGAAAATGCCGTTTTAAAGACATCTAATTATTACAAGAAAATATATAGTTTAAATTGCATAACATCTCGTTATTACGAGAAAATATATCGTTAAAATGACATATCTCGTTATTATGAGAAAATGACGTTTTAAAGATGCAGCATCTAATTATTACAAGAAAATATATAGTTTAAATAGCATAACATCTCGTTTTTACGAGAAAATATATCGTTAAAATTACATAACATCTCATTATTACGAGAAAATGCCGTTTTAAAGACATAGCATCTAATTATTACATGAAAATATATCGTTTAAATTGCATAACATCTCGTTATTATGAGAAAATATATCGTTAAAATGACATAACATCTCGTTATTATGAGAAAATATATCGTTAAAATGACATAACATCTCGTTATTATGAGAAAATATATCGTTAAAATGACATAACATCTCGTTATTATGAGAAAATGCCATTTTAAAGACATAGCATCTAATTATTACAAGAAAATATATCGTTAAAATTACATATCTCGTTATTTCAAGAAAATGACGTTTTAAAGACGTAGCATCTAATTATTACAAGAAAATATATAGTTTAAATTGCATAACATCTCGTTATTATGAGAAAATATGTCGTTAAAATTACATCTCGTTATTATGACAATTGAGTGGAAAAAAATCATATGTATGTGGCAGAATTTGTTCCACTGACTTCCATGCAATGCATTCTGGGAATGCATTCTTTAAAGGATAGTTCGAGTTGCATCTTTAAGAATATAAATAACTACAGTAGATTGGTGCAAAGTCTGCAGTCTGACAAATTGGCTCCTCAATATTAATTGATATACATGCCACAAACGATAACTAAAATCCTGTTCATTAAAGTGCAAAAAAACAACAACAACAACAAAAAAAAAACTGCTGAGAGAAGGAACAAAGAGGTGCTATATCAGAGATGGACATTGTATCAAACTGCTGACATTTCAGTATCCATGCAGCGGTTGAATAAAGAGACATGAACATTGAAATCAGGAGGGAGTGGCCATGCTGAGTTCATACACACTGACCAGACTGTGAAGAGGACGGAGGTTTGGCTCAATGAAGGTCATGCATTGTTGCCGGGTTGAGTGTTCGTTTGCTCACCCTGGAGAACTCCATTATTATTCACAGCGTTACTCGTAATAAATGCAAAAATCTGAAGCTGGGCTGGTTTTTCATATCCCCTTTTCAGAAACGTTTGGTCGAAATGCCAGAAGAATGTCAAACTAATGTCAGCAATTAGACCTGATTCACAATTTGCATCAAGCTTCTTCAGCAGCTCCACATCCATCCAATGAGAAAAACCATTAGCCATTTGTTTTCAGATGCTTTTTGCTCCACCATTTCTCTTTTTTAATTATTATTAATTGCTCTAGCGAGATAATGAAATAATTTAGCATTTTCAGATAAGGCAGCCGTGACAGAGGGAACGAGCACTCGTCATCTCTCCAAATCTAATTACAGATATCTGTTACGCTGGAGACAAAACAGATCAAACAAATTCCCAGTTTGAACCGTCACATACTGTATAATAATCATTAAGATTCTGCACTTTCTTATCAACATGTGAGAGTGCTTTTCCAGAAATCACTGCCATAATCCTAAGGTGAGGAAGCATCTCTATAATATTCTGGTCTCAAGTCCATCATAAATTAATATATTTATTCTAAAATTTTTAATAAATAATATAAACACATTTACATTATTATGTATTAATAATATTTTTTTTAATTATCAAAAATATAATTATTTATTATATTATTTTTTAAATCAATTAAATTATATTATATAAAAACAAATAAAAATACATAAATGAATATATTTATTCCAAAAATTAAATAAATAATATAAACATTATATTATTATTTAATAATAATATTAAATAAACATTATTAAATAACAGAATTAGTGTTTATATTATTTATTACAATGAATTAATTATAATATAAAAAAGTAAAAAAACAAATAAAAAATACATGAATATATTTATTAAAAAAATCAAATAAATAATATAAACATTATAATATTTTTGTTTAACAATAATAATAATAATAATAATAATAAAATAGCATCAATATATTATTTTTTATTAAAATAAATTATAAATAAAAAATAAAATACAAAGAAATAAAAAAAATAATATATTTATTCTTAAAATTAAATAAATAATATAAACATATATTATTAATATTTAATAAAATTATTATTCTATATTATTTATTTGAAAAAATGAATTTCAAAGTAAATATATATTTTTTCTAAAAAATGAATTAAATAATACAAACATATTATATGATATTATTATTTAATAATAATTTTTAAATAAAATATTAAATAATAATTATTCTTTTTATATTATTAAAATAAATGAATTGTATAAAATAAACAACATTATTTATTATATTATATTATATTATTATATTATATTATATTATTATATTATATTATATTATATTATATTATATTATATTATATTATATCATATTATATTATATTATATTTAAGATTCTGCACTTTCTTAACAACATGTGAGAAGTGCTTTTCCAGAAATAATGCTAAGGTGAGGTAGGTCTCTATAATATTCTGGGTTTTTAAATTAAAGCTAAAGAACTTAAAATAATATTAGCAGAAAGAGAGAAATGCTAAGAAAGCAATGATATAGAAAAATGTTTTCATTTTCATATTTCTTCACTGCTTCTTCTCCCAATATTCTGGCATAGAGCTTGAGATTTATGTATTGAATCGTTGAGGCGTGAGGCGTCTTCTTCCATTTCCAAATCCCAGACCTCCTGTCCTGATTGATTGACTGACTGCGGAAGGACAAACACATCACATCACCCATCCAGAATGAAAATTGGCTTCATGTTAATCCATTAAAATGCCAGAATCATTCTGTCAGCCCCACAAAAAACTAAATTATTAAAGCCTTGCGTTGTGATACAAACACAAGTGAATCAAAATATTGTTAACCGAATCTGCAGCAGTTTTCACCCATGGAAGGCGTAGCTGGATATCAGATGTGTGCCAATGAAAAGTTCTGCTCTAACAACTGCATTACCATGCGGCTCACAGCAGATGCTCGGGTTGTGTGTGACTCCCGCTGTGTCGGTAAGCAGGGAATGCTGGGTAATGTCACAGTTTTGGGACCGCTCCCCTGCGTCGAGGTCACTGGGCTGAAGTGAATCTGAACAGTCCAATTAGGATTTGCATAATAAAAGATTAACACCCTCAAACAGAGGCCCGTCTCCACAGGTGACGCCTTGAAACATGCCAGCAGAACAATACAGGACGAACATGAAGAGATACTGAGATGATGTGCTTTATTATCATTATCCCAAACTACTGCATGAAATGAACCAGCAGATGAATCTCCTGTCCAAACGATCATGTCCGAGTCATATTTCACTCTAAAAATCCAAAGAAAGAAATAATACAGCTCATTGCTAAACTTTTAATTCATTAAATCACGAATTGTGAATATAAATAAACCACCAGTAAATAAATATGTATATAAATACGTAAATAAACAAACAAGTAATTAAAAAACCCATCAAACCAATAAAAACATAAATGAAAATATTTATTCAAAAAATTAAATAAATAATAAACATATTATATTATCATTTTATATTATTTATTAAAAATAAACGAATTTCATAAAGGAAATTATTAATTAAATACAAACATATATTATTATTTAATTATAATAATAAAAATATTAAATAATATAATTATTGTTTGTGTATGATTTATTCAAACAAAAAATATTATATTATAAATAAAAATAACCCCCCCCCCAAAAAATCAAAGAATACATAAATGAATATATTTATTCTAAAAATGAAATAAAATGAAATAAATAAACATATTATATTACTATAATTTAATAATATTTAATATATTATTTATTATTTTATATTATTTATTAAAAATAAATGCCTTTCATATAGAAAGTTAATATATTCTTTTCTAAAAATGAATTAATACAAACATATAATATACTATTATTATTTAATAATAATAATAATAATATTTTAATAAACTATTATTAAATAATAGAATTACTATTTTATATTATTTATTAAAATAGATTATATTATATTATATTATATTATAAAAAGCCCAAACAAATAAAAATACATAAATTAATATATTTATTAAAAAATGAAATAAATAAAATGAAATAAATAAATAAAATAAATAAATAAATAAATAAATAAATAAACGTTTTATATTATTATAATTTAATAATATTTAATTAAATTATTATTTAGATTATTTATTAAATTGAATGAATTTCATAAAGAAAGGTAATATATTTTTTCAAAAAAAATAATTTATACAAACATTATATTATTCTATTATTTAATAATAAAATATTAAATTATCATTTTGATATTGTTTATTGACACAACACAACACATAATATAATATAATATAATATAATATAATATAATATAATATAATATAATATAATATATGAGATTCACCTTAAGTCTTTTTATGTTAGTTGGTTAGTTATACAATATATATTTACTAAAAATAAATGAATATATATATATATATATATATATATATATATATATATATATATATATATATATATATATATATAATATAATATAATATAATATATGAGATTCACCTTAAGTCTTTTTATTTTAGTTGGTTAGTTATACAATATATATTTACTAAAAATAAATGAATTGTAATATATATTTATATATATATATATATATATATATATATATATATATATATATATATATATATATATATATATATATATATATATATATATATAACAATTCATATTATATATATTTTTATATTATATATATTTTTTTCCTTTTTATTTTGGGATGTAATGTTCCGGACATGTTTTTGTGAAATTCACCTTAACCCAAAGCATTAATTTGGATGAATTTTCAAAGCAACCTTTCACATGTTCTCTAATGAAACCATTCATCCAAAGAGGAAGGAATCATTGCAGAGTTCCTCGCCATTGAGGCCCCAGAGGATGCTGGGTAGTCTCTGACCCACTGACACACATCTTATACCCTCTGAACATCCATCTGCTTTTGAGACTCCGCTGGAGACACTAATGCCACAGTGCCAGCTCTTCTAAATCACAGGAGAGAGTGTGTGTGAACGTGCATGAGGACGCATCGCTCAACTAGCTTAATATTTACTCTCCCTGTCCCAGCCAGTCTGCATAAATTATTCAGCCTCACACACACACTGTCTGCTTCCATGTTGTCACACATTCAGACGGAAATGAAAACATACTAGTTCTGTAAGTGCACTAAAGCATCCCTCCACTGCAATGTGCACGTGTACATCTCTAAATGGGTCAAGCAATGAAAAACAGCTTACTCTTTTGGGTTCGATACACCATGCGGAGATACTCATTATTTACAGGTACAGCCTTAAAGGTACAGTACACAAAAACAGCCGAAGGGTCAGAGAGAAGGTGGAAAATGGTTGTGAAACACTTTTACATTTACATTTACGCATTTTGGCAGACGCTTTTATCTTAAGCGACTTACATTGCATCATACAATACATTTGTATCTGAGTATGCACGCAAGCACTGATGCACGTAAGTGTTTCAGAGCATAATACACTCTAAAAAATGCTAGGTGAAAAACAACCCAAGTTGAAAATGGACAAACCCAGCAACTGGGTTAAATGTTTGCCCAACCTGCTGGGTAGTTTTATTTAACTCAACTATTGTTTAAAAATGACTTTATTGCTTAATTAAAATTAACCCAAAGTATGTTGGAAATTAACATTTATTAATGTTCAATGAATAATTATTAAACAATAAACATTTATTAAATTGCTTATTAATAAATTTGTATTAATAAACTATTAAATTTATATTAATAAAATATTAAAGCTTCACCTTTTGTCTATTATTGTTGTCTTTAATTGCATCTGGTCTTTAATTTCCCAACTATTTTGGGTTCATTTTAAGCCAGCCATATAGCAATTTTTAAACAATAGTTGGTTTAAATAAAACTACCCAGCAGGTTGGGCAAACATTTAACCCAACCGCTGGGTTAAAACAACCCAATCACTGGGTTTGTCCATTTTCAACCCAACTTGGGTTGTTTTTAACCCAGCATTTTTTAGAGTGTAGTTGGTTATTGAATTATTTCCCACACATACAGTATATCTCATGCACATTGACCAATGTTCACTCTAAAAAAGGCTGGGTTAAAATGCTGATTTTTATTTTTTAAACCTATTTTGGGTTCATTTTAATCAATTTTAAGCCTATTTTTAAACAATAGCTGAGTTAAATAAAACTACCCAGCATGTTGTGCAAACATGTAACCCATCTGCTGGGTTTGTCCATTTTCAACCCAACTCGGGTTGTTTTTGACCCAGCATTTTTGAAGAGTGCTCATTTCTCAGCATTCCTCATTGGTAAAACAATCTCAATTCCATGCCAAAATTCCTGTAGTGTTTCCAGTTTAATTATGGACCAAATCTGCACTCATTATCTTAGATTATCATAGACTATGAATATGCAGCTACCGGTGCATAAATTATGTAAATGCATGACTGCGGAGAGAATCGATTGGAACTAATTGATAAATGAGTGGCTCTAATCTGAGATAATGTGCTGTCAGTCAATGTGAGTTTAACATCACGTCGCCAAAAGACCCGCTGCTCTATCACTGCTATAGATTCATATTATCATAGCAAAATGACATCTGCAAGAGTCGAATAAACCCAGAGCCTTCGCTGTAATGTGGCTGTTCGTCGTGTTTTGAGTAGCAGGTGTCAGAGATGAGCATGGAGATCATCATATCGGATCAGACTAATAAAAGTAACAGGCTTTATGCCAGATGATGTATGATGATTTATACACATGCAGACACTCATCCAATTCACATTCGCACGCTCTCTCTAGCTCTCAGATACATACTGACAGCCTTGCTCTCCACATAACTACAGAGATGGAGAGGGAAAATATATTTTAAAGCTGAACTGGGCTGACATGAATGATGTTTCCCACAGAATAAATGATTTTCAAAGCTGCATTTACTTGAGAGATCATCCCTCTAAACCTTTCTGGGTTATTTCTTCTGTTTGAATGAATCTCACAGAACTATTTTCAGTTCGTATTTCAACTTAACATCAAAGGAAGAAATTATAGTATGCATACATCAGAAGTAGAGTTGTGTGCCATCAGCATAGCAGTGATAAGAAAAACCATGTTTCTGAATGAAATAAAAGATTAACACCCTCAAATGGAGAAGAGAAGTGGTCCAAGCACCGAGCCCTGAGGCACTCCAGAAGCTAGATGTTGCGACGTAGGCACCTCACCCCTCCACAACACCCTGAAGGACCTACCTGAGAGGTAAGACCTGAACCACTGGAGCGCTGCTCCTGAGATGCCTTTCATCTTGAGGGTTGACAGGAGGATCTGGTGGTTAACTGCGTCAAAAGCAGCAGACAGATCCAGCGAGATGAGTACTGAGGACTGCTCATGTCAGTCTCTGAGCCTCAATAACCGAGAGCAGGGCAGCCTCAGTTGAGTGTCCGCTTTTGAAACATGGTCTGGTTGTTCTGTGCAAGAAAAGTAGAGACTTGGTTGAACACGACTCGTTTAAGTGTTTTAGCAATGAATGGAAGATCGGTCTGTAATCTTCTAGAAGTGCTGGTTTCTTAAAGGGTTAGTTCACCCCAAAATGAAAATTCTGTCATTAATTACTCACCCTCATATCATTCCAAACCTGTAAGATCTGCGTTCATCTTCGGAACACAAATTAAGATATTTTTGATAAAATCCAAGAGGTTTATGAATCTCCAGACAGCAATATATTCAATATATTCAATATATTCACTTTCAAGATCCAGAAAGGTACTGAAGACATCGTTTAAACAGTCATGTGACTGCAGTGGTTCAACTTTAATGTTATGAAATGACGAGAATACTTTTTGTGCACAAAAACAAAATAAAAATAGTGACTTTATTCAACAATATCCTCTCTATCCTGTCATTATCATATGATGTTTACGTTCAGCGCTTCCAGGTTCTACATCAGAATGTAGTCATTATTTTCTTTGCATTATTACATTATTTTCTTTGCATTAGAGTAATGAGCTTTTGTGCATTACACAGTAATGAAATTTTGCAGGAAAACTATGCTTAATTATGACAAAAATAATGTCACAATGCAAAAATAAATCTTTATAGGCTCCATTGTTCCGTGCAAAACATAATTTCAGTCTTTCTTTTGATTTTAGGGTGAAATATGATTCAGACTTTTCACACTCAATATAACTGGTGTTTGATGGCCTTGCAAAAATCTCTCTCTCTCTCTCTCACACACACACACACACACACACACACACACACACACACACACACACACACACACACACACACACACACACAGTGTTTCCAGTGGCAACTCTCCGTAAGCCCTGATGAATCATCTCAGTGGGCGACTAACAGCCCATCCTCCCCCAGCAGCAGCCCTTGTTTTCTGTGTTTATTTATCTTCATTTTAGCTGTACTTCCTGTTTTTTTTGTTTTCTTTTTTATTATTTTCTCTGTCCTTGTCTGAATCGGTCTTAATGTCGTGCCATGACAACCACACATTCTCTCTGGTTCACCCGGCAACAAGCATCTCTGTAGGTGAGCGCCGGTCTCCGTCTCAGCTTATTAACCACTAAGACGACTCCAGCATCACGGCACCCCTGAGTAGCCATTTACAGAGATAGCGCTTTCATTTCAACCTGAAAAGAACTCTAGGATGGCAAAGTCAAGGGGAGATGTCTTGGTTACTATGGCAATGGCAGGAAATGAATGGATCATATCCTTTTGAAGAACAGAGAGACGAGCAGGAAATTTCCATTCCCGAGCAATTACGGAGATGGAACACGCCCAGGAGAGGCCATGTAACCTCACTCCAGGAGAAAGCACTTTAACACGTTAGCGTAAATGCGGAAACCTTCTGTCCTCATTTCAAATTGAGCAGAAAATAACCAGTGATGGGAGGTTTGGGGGGGTCGTGCGATCACGCTTGACTACCAGACCAATGTCAGTCTGTTTTCGTCAGAGGAACTAAAGCTTCTACCTGTCCAAAGATTCATGACAAATAACATACATACATACATACATACATACATACATACATGTAAATAAACAGCAAAACATACATAATATATACACCGATCAGGCATAACATTATGAGCACCTTCCTAATATTGTGTTGGTCCCCTTTTGCTGCCAAAACAGCCCTGACCCGTCGAGGCATGGACTCCTCTAGACCCCTGAAGGTGTGCTGTGGTTTCTGCACCAAGATGTTAGCAGCAGATCCTTTAAGTCCTGTAAGTTGTGAGGTGGAGCCTCCATGGATCGGACTTGTTTCTTCAGCACATCCCACAGATGCTCAACTGGATTGAGATCTGGGGAATTTGGAGGCCAAGTCAACACCTCAAACTCGTTGTTGTGCTCCTCAAACCATTCCTGAACCATTTTTGCTTTGTGGCAGGAGCATTATCCTGCTGAAAGAGCCACAGCCACCAGGGAATACCGTTTCCATGAAAGGGTGTTCATGGTCTGCAACAATGCTTAGGCAGGTGGTACGTGTCAAAATAACATCCACATGGATGGCAGGACCCAAGGTTTCCCAGCAGAACATTGCCCAAATCATCACACTGCCTCCACCGGCTCGCCTTCTTCCCATAGTGCATCCTGGTGCCATGTTTTCCCCAGGTAAGCGATGCACACACATCTGGCCATCCACGTGACGTAAAAGAAAACGTGATTCATCAGACCAGGCCACCTTCTCCCATTGCTCCGTGGTCCAGTTCTGATGCTCACGTGTCACTGTTGGCTCTTTCGGCGGTGGACAGGGGTCAGCATGGGCACCCTGACTGGTCTGCAGCTCCATACGCAACAAACTGAGATGTACTGTGTATTCTGACACCTTTATTCTGTCATTTATATATGTATTTATATATGTATTCTGATCAGAACCAGCATTACCTTCTTGAGCAATTTGAGCTTCAGTAGTTCGTCTGTTGGATAGGACCACACGGGCCAGCCTTTGCTCCCACATGCATCAATGAGCCTTGGCCGCCCATGACCCCGTCTCCGGTTCACTACCGTTCCTTCATTGGAGCACTTTTGATAGATACTGACCACTGCAGACCGGGAAAACCCCACAAGAGCTGCAGTTTTGGAGATGCTCTGACCCAGTCGTCTCGCCATCACAATTTGGTCCTTGTCAAACTCACTCAAATTTTCCTGCTTCAAACACATCAACTTTGAGGACAAAATGTTCACTTGCTGCCTAATATATCCACCCACTAACAGGTGCAGAGATTATCAGTGTTATTCACTATATTTTATATATATATATATATATATATATATATATATATATATATATATATATATATACACATCTACTAATCTGAATGATAATCAGTTATTTTTAAGATGAATTTACACTCTAAAAATTGGTCAATATGGACAAACAAAACCATTGGTTTAAATGTTTTTAAAGGTTGGGTTTTGTCGATATTTATCCCAAACATGGGTTGAAACAACCCAGCATTTTTTAGAGTGTACTTTTCCAATAAAGATTATAGTTATACTTTTTTCTTTTATAGTTATACTATTTTTACAGCTTATGATCATTTTAATAAACATTAATTTTAGGGACGTTCGTTTACTTCAGTTCAATAAAAATGTTAGGTTGTTACTTCTAATGTAAAATCTGGATCCTGAAGCAAAACCAACTGTTTGTTTGGATGCTGGTCTTCCTCAGTCGACTGCTGTTGTGTATCTGCTCATACAGTGGCCAAACGTGTCCGTCACTTCCTCTTATCTGACCTCAGCGCAGGCAGCTGGCCGCCCCGCAGTGGCACGTGTCTTGAGAAAGAGGTGATGTGGTCTTGCACATCCCACCCATGCGAAGATTCACAGAGTGGGCATTGTTTCACGCCTGGCATGTGATTTCGACAGTGACGCACATTTGCCACCTCTGTTTGTCCATCCTTTGAGAAGACTGCCTCTGAAAATGCCACTGTAAAAAAACCCAGATTGTTTGAAGTTGCACATAAAACAGATTCTAAGAGTATGTTTACAAGAAACTATTTCAGTCTTTCTACTTCAAAGTTTCATGTTTAATCCAATGCATTTACTAGCAATTTCTGAGTGAAAATGTTTCAACCAAACATTCTTTTTTTTTCCACTGTAGAAGGGAATGTGTATGAGATACACCAGCTGACGTCTCCACGGCCCAGATACGCTGTCAAAGCTAGTGAAAGCTGAGATGGAGAAATCACAAAGCAACAGAGAAAGAGAGAAAGGAACACACCGCCCCCGCGAATGAGTGCCGTGGCATGGCCAGAGCTTCAGAAGGTCTCTGTTGCACAAATGCTTATACAGTCGGGAACAATGAGCGCTCTGTGAACGGCTCTTGGACGGTGCATTGTGTTCCATCGCTCTCTTGTGTTTCCCTGTCTCAGCAGGCTTCACTCTTCTGGGAGGAGGAGGAGGAGGAGGTTCGGCTCTCAGATGATCTCCAGGGGCTCCGATCTGAAGCTTGATAAGCATGTGACTTCTCAATTCTGTTTGACTCAACTGCTTGGATATCGCCCAAGAAAGCGCCTCTGATCGCCTCTGATACCCAGCAGGAGAGAGAAGTGTAAGGCTGTCTGATCTGATGAACTGGTTGAACAAGGACCTTGTGGGAGCTGTATGTAAAAATATAGCAGCTTCACATTATCAGAAATTAGATGCAAATTTTATAGCAAACAAAATAAGAGCCTGTGTTTACGTACCATTCAGTAATATATTGCGCATTTCAAAGTATATTAATTTCTATCCTTCCTAATCTTTGTAGTCTGTCTGTTATTATGGCACTATATTGAATTGTAATCATTGCTATTTCCTATTCTGTGATTTATGTTTGTTTTTGTACCGCCGCCCTCTATTTCCCCTCAGGAGATTAATAAAGTACCATCCTATCCGATATGCTGAAGAAGCACATCATAAAAACCTGACAATGATGAAACCATGTGTGATTTTCAACTAACTGTGGTTATAATCTTGATATAAAAACATAATACACTATATATGCATACTGTTGCAAGCTGACAGAACAGCAATAAAGGCATTTAAATGCGAAGTGGGATGATGGCCAAAAAATTCTAGATGTGTCAATCAGATATATATGCCTATCAAGCATAATCGACGCAAGACTATGCTTGTAAACTCGCTTTTTAATGATGTTAAAGAGTCTGTAGAGGTGTGGATTTTTCAGCGATCCTCTAGTAGGTGGCGACAATTTTTTTTAAGAGCGAGTCCGCAACTGAATCAATGATTGAATGAATCAATGATTGAATTATTCACAGCTGATTTGTTCAGAATGTGCTTGTCTTTATGAACAAGTCATTGAATCATTCACACTTGATTTGTTCAAAAACATGGATTCATTCAGCAACAAAACAAGCAAATGTCTTTATGAGCGAGTCATTGAATCTTTCACAAACAATTAATTCAAAAACACTGATTCATTAAGGAATGAAACAGTTGCGTGCATTTATGAGTGAGTCACTGATTCATTAATTTAAACCATTTGTTCAAAAACACGGATTCATTCATCAACAAAACAAGTAAGTGTCTTCATGAGTGAGTAATTGCTTACCGTAACCTTACCAATATCTCACCTCAATAGCAGCAAAAGTGTTTTGCAATTCAATATGAACACAATAAGTACAATGTACTTATTTTTTGACGTAAGCACATAGTAGTTAAGGCTACCTAATATAAAGTGGGACCCAAATGCTTGTCTTTATGAGTGAGTCATTGAATCATTCATTCAAAAACACTGATTCATTCAGGAACAAAACAAGTAACGGTCTGAATTCAGAATAGCGAAGTAACATACTAATCCTATTTGTGTCATAAAAACGTATGACAGAAATAGTAAAAATGGTAGTATGACATTCATAATTCAGCCTGTCTTTAGAGTAACTGAATAATTCGCTTAACCGTTCCATTCAAAAACTCAATCATTTTAATGCCCGAGCTCTCCATGTTATAATATTAATCTTGTAAATGAATTAAAATTTTCTGGACAGTCGTTCACAGTCAACCTCTAACCTGCGCGCACACACACACACACACACACACACAAAGGCGTAATGTTTTTTTATACTGTACACACTGTATATTCTATCCCCTTACACTAAACCTACCCATCACAAAAAAAAAAATATTTGGCATTTTTTGAATTTCAAAACACTGTTTAGTATGTTTTTAAGCAATTTGGTTTATGAGGACTCATGAAGTGTTTATGTTGTAATAACCATGTCATTATACATATCTATGTCCATATTTGTGAACATATATTCAAGAACACACACACACTCACAGATGTGTTTACAGCATCCAACCAATGTCACCCCTGGGGCGGTTTTCTTAGAAGAGGCTTAAAGCTAGAGAGGGTGGAGGAGGAAGTGTGTGTGTTTGTGCGAACGTGTGTGTTGTGAGTTAGTGTCAGCAGGATAATTCATCACAGGGGGCTTTAAATGGAGTCTCCATTACCACCTGCTTTCCTCCAGACTGACTCTCTCCTGCTCTGCACAGCAGATACTGGGTCAGAGCGTCTATGAGGAGAATCCTCATTAAAAATGGATAAGCAGGATTTTTCTCTAGCCTGTGCACTATTCCTCTGCACTCGAAATACGAAACAGCCCCACATTTATCTCAATCTCAGGTAAGATGCCAGACAGAGTTGGAAAGTAACTAATTACAATTACTTTCATTACAGTACTTGAGTACATTTTACAATTTTTTCTACTTTCTTGAGTACAATTAAATTGTGGTACTTCTACATGAGTTTAATAAAAATGAAGTATTCAACTTCGCTACATTTATTTTTCAAAAGGTGTTTTGAATCAACACCTACGTTTCAATATTTTAGTGAATGTAAGTGAGCTATGCTCATATTCTGATTTTAATTTGTCACTTTGGCAGTGTCACGCATACCTGTCATTGCCAGACTACATTTCCCACAATCCTCCCTGGCAATCACCTGCACTCTCTCCACCAATCACCAATTGACACATACTGCTGCAGCACATTATTTGGACTATAAAGGACTCTCACTCACACACACACATTGCAAGGTCTTGTTTCACCCAGTGTCCAATTCTGAGCGTTATTTACCCTGTCTGTCTGCCTGTTTCTGATCCTGTCTGTTCCCCGTGTTCGTATCTCTGCCGCCTGCCCTTTGGACCTTTTGGATTGTTTATTGTTTTTGTGATCGATATCTGCCTACCCTGTTTGACCATTGCCTGTTTTACTACGAACTCTGTATAATAAAGCCTGCAGATGGATCTTACCTTGAGCTCCTGAAATGGGTCATTCCATTGATATTACCAGAGCACTGAGCAGTTTAAGTAAATAGAAAACTCAGCACATACAAGGACGTGGTTATTGCATGGATGGAGCAAGAGCATAATGTAAGTGTCTAACATGCATAAACACAGTTCAGTTTAATGGTAAATCTTGCCCTCTTAAACAATACAGTTAAAATAAATGTACGAAGCAAACTTTGTATGAAGCTAAAATAACCTCAACATTAGCAATAGTGAAATAAGATCGCATGATTTATCTGTCAATCAGATGCACATAAAAGTGTAGTTCGTTACTATAGCAACAGTGTGCTCCTGGCACATTTTATAATGTATGACGAAAAAAGAGCATTTTATTTAAGGTTAACCCATTCCCCCTTTTTTTTTTTTATTGGCACTTTTCTATTCATACAGTTTTAATCCCTCATTTCTTACCCTTCTTCAACATTCAAATACATACATGGACTTACTTTTAAAATTAGTAATAAAACAATCACTCTTGGCAACAGGGATAACTAGTATGTTTGCTTAGCAGAGCGTCAAACACAACAATTAATATCATGATTAATATCATGTTTTGCTGCAAAATCACTATATATACACAAAAGTCATGTTCCATGTTGATCTTTAACACAGAGTGAGACAGAAAATATATTATTTTATAAAATTCCATTATACAGGCTATGTCGATTAGGGTTGCATTTGGGTACAAATAGAAAAATAAAAGCAAAGTACTTTGTAACATAGTAACTTGAGTAGTTTTTCAGAAAACTACTTATTTATACTTACTTGAGTCATATTATTTTTCAGTACTAATTAGAATAATCCCTGAGAAAGGAGAAAACAAAAAGTGGGTGAAAAAGAGGGCCGCTTTCTGTAATTTAGAGACCTAGGCTGAGCTGAAACTCATTCAAGAGCTTCTCAACACAAAACAATGGCACTGAGACGGGTTCATTATATCAAAAGACATCACATGAAAGACCGTGAAACTATGAACCGATTTCAGTCTTGATTTTAAAAGAGATGTGAAACACAATGGGAACTAAATTTAGAGCCCTGATAAACCAGTAATGCATATCGTACTCTGCTTTCAAAGGTTGTCTTGGAAACTGCCGCATGAATAAGACAGATAACTTCACTGCCAAGGAATAAAGTTGCAAGTGATTTTAGCACTGTTAGCTGTCCGTATAGCAGAAATGTCAGTTGCACTGCACTCTGGGTCGAACCGGTTCATTGCGCTGACATTTGCCAGGGATTCTGTGACATTTCTCGTCAGAGATATACTGTCAGTCAGTGTCGAAAACATCCTGCTCTGGAAACACTCAAACACAAGCAAAAATTTGGATAAACTTTCGCAGGCTGTATGTTATTGAGACTGAACAAAGACACAGGTTGTGATCCTGGAGGATTAATGGATTAGAAACCACTTATCTAAATGACTTTGAGCAAACAAAGAAACATCCAATATCACTATCAGTTCACAGGTCAGTAATCTTGGTGAAGCAAAATGCAAGGGGTGTTTGTGCAAAACTCTCTGCCATGATGCTGGAGAGTTGTGGGAGGTTGCCATGGTGATGCAGTGCAGTATCTAAGGTGAGTCATTGTAGCAGATCGTGATGTGGGTGGATGCTTCGGCCCGAGTCAGAAGAGCCCATGCACCTCAAAGTTATGATATTCTTGTCTCTAGATATGGCTTTGCCATTATTTTTATCAAGAAAAGTCTGTCTTTAAAAACCTGTGGTCAAAATGTCCCACTTTAGATTGGAATCAACTCTAAAACAGCAGTATATGAAACGATACATTGATTAAAAAGAATACCTGATGGAAAATAACAATAAACTCCTTTAAATGTATGTATGGTTCATACAGCTGTGAAGTACAATCAAAGGTGAACATGTCAAAGTCATGGTCATTAATGAGACAGAATATTAAAATTGGCCAATGATTGAGACAAATTTTACCAAATGCGTATAAAAAATATAGCTGCGAGCAGCAATTATTGGGGTTCAAGCGCTTTAAGGCCTGTATATGTTTCATTTTACGAAAATGTAAAGAATAATTTGATTGACAGCAGTGGTTTTTGAGGCTTCAGTATGAGGAGATCTATCAAATGATATGAATATTGTGTGGATGCGTGAAACCACGTGATTACAGAGGCGTAAAACTCGTTAGCGCCATCTAGTGGCCGATTTCTTTCTGAATTTCAAACCGAGTCAAACAGGCCCAGTGAGTTTATTTCCAATCGTTAACCTAGTCTGATAGCTGCTCAAAATTCATTGGCCGATAACGGATATGTTTTTTGAGATACGTCAGTGTCCTCAAAGACAGCCATGGCACCTCGGACAAAGACAATGCATACCAATTTTCAAGTCAATCGAACGGTGAAGTAGTTATAGCCATTTTCAAGTTTTTTTTTTGCTGTTATAGTGCCACTAAGTGGTCAGCGGCTGCATCCTTTTTAACAGGACCACAGATTGAGCTCTTACATAGGGGTGCTGAGTTTGGTGAAAATATTCAGTTCATGAGTTATAGCCATTTTCATCAAATTGGCTCCACACAATTTGGCGGTACAATTTTTCTTTTTTTTTCTTCTTTTGATAATTATTGACAATCAGACTCTGGAGAAACTCGCTGCACTGATTTGGTTCTGATCGGGCCAAAACCCTAGGACAGTTTCTCAAAATTAGTTTTTCAAAAAAATTGTTTTTTTGCAGACGAGCGCATCCATTTGTCCGCCTTGAGCCAAGGATTCCAATGATGTTAGCCTACGCCTAATGGTTTGGGAGTTTTGAGCAATTTCGTAATTTTCCCTGCTGTGGCGCCCCTCTCAGGCCAATCGGGGCGAGCCTTGGTGATGTTGTAGACGGTGTGAGTGAGTACTACCAGTCCTCAAAGTTTCAAGTCTCTACGATTTGCGGTTTGGTTTGCCTGAACACTGTTGGGGGAGAATGCTGATCCTTGGATATTTAACAATAGATAGATAGAGTTTCAGCGCTACATGCTTGAACCCCTAAATATAAGCAAAAATTACTTTATGAGCAAAAAAAAAAAAAAAGTTAGATAGAAACCTGCCTGCAAAAGGGAAGAGGCGGAGTCAACACAGGAAATGATTAGAGGCACATACTGTAAGAGGTCGTGAATTAAAGGGACAGACATATACATATTAAAAGTACATTCGGCATGCATTTAGAGATATTTTGTGTGAAAAGAAAAAAACAGCAAGTATAACTTGCAAAACTACAAGCTACTTATAATTTAAAGTAGTTAATCTACAATATCAATAAAAAGTTGTTAACAAAACTAACATTCACTGTATTGAAAACAGTGGATCATGTTAATATTTATTCAGTTTCAAGTAAAGAGCTTGTAAACTTATGCACAGGATTTATTTTGAACATCGCTGATCGATGATTATTGACATTATTGATGTGAATTGGCAAACCTATTTTTTCTGGACAAACTGATTCATTATAATGAATGACTGTGCTAACTGAGAGGATACTGTAAGAGTGTTTGATTATTGGCTTGGTTTGTGCTGCTGTAAAAGAATTATTTAAAAAAATATATTTCATAAAAAAAAAATTATTATACTAAAAATAAAATTAAATAAAAATATAAATTAAATAAAATACATACACTCTAAAAAATGCTGGGTTAAAAACAACCCAAGTTGGGATGAAAATGGACAAACCCAGCGACTCGGTTGTTTTAACCCAACTGTTGGGTTAAATGTTTGCCCAACCTGCTGGGTAGTTTTATTTAACCCAATTATTGTTTGAAAATAACTATATGGTTGACTTAAAATGAATCTAAAATGAAATTAAAATGTTAATTTATTAAACATATTAATAAATGTTAATTTTCAAGATTTTTTGGGTTCATTTTAAGTAAGCAATACTGTAATTTTTAAACAATAGTTGAGTTAAGTAAAACTACCCAGCAAACATTTAACCCAACTGCTGGGTTTGTCCATTTTCAACCCAACTTGGGTTGTTTTTAACCCAGCATTTTTTAGAGTGTACAAATAAATGTTGTTTGTTGTAGAAATTAGCTTGTAAATGGAAATGCTACACTATTTTTAAAAACAGTTGCGCTGCTGTCATGCAGTTGAAAAATGCATTTAGCAGCCTTGCTAATTTTAGTTTTTGCTCCCCAAACATCAGTTGAATGATGCTTGTGCGTGTGGACTGCGGGTTATAATAACTGCGGCTGTCGTGACACCGGCTGGTGGGATGTATCTGCAGGGAGTGGGAACTTTAAATAGACTGTCTTTAAAACCACACAGTGATGCGAAGCAACAAGCTGTCAAGGTGGTCCACTGTCATTCACTCAGCTGGACGAGATGCGTTTCACATTGCATTCCTCTTTCTCAGGCTCGCGGCGATGAGGGAGTCGCCTTCATCATTGCACTCACACCCGTATCCGGTGCAGCCCCAAAGGCTTCAGGCTCGCTGTGACAATGCCATTAGTTTTCCATCAGCTGGAGGTATTTTCTGCCGCAGTGGGCTGAGAAATTGCCAAACATCCATGTCATTTAAAGAGGAGGATTATGATACCTGCCTTACTCACAAAACCACACCGATGAGCTTCAGCCAATAGACGAGAGCCGTAAACTCCTTTCGTCTAGAGCTCGCTATCAAACACAATCAATATCTCATTGTTTGGGAGCTTAATGTGGCACGGCTGCGTGTGTGTAAAGCAAGCCTTCCAGCTGTATTACAGATTACTGAATTAGGACAGAGCACAGGCTAATTTAAGGTCTGGATTTGAGCCAGTCTGCCATGAGCTTGCATTAATGATCTTCAGATGCAGGCGGAAGTTTGGCTGCTTCAGCTCTGTATATCAGGCATGAGAAAGGTTGTGTGCCATTACCACAGCAACAGGCATTTGGAGTTGCCAAAGCGTTGGAGAAAGTGGGGGACGCTGCAGTCAGTGGCGGGTAATTGCTGTGAATGATTACTGTAGATTGCCTGATGCAATTAGAAGCAGGGTGTAAAACACTGAATATGTCTCTGATTCGTAAGCATCAAATTAATTGCAATGGATTTTTTTTGCTTTTTAATGCAATCAGGGTGCATTAAAGGAGCTAAAATGCCCCTTTCACAAGATGTAATATAAGTCTCTGGCGTCTCCAGAATGTGTCTGTGAAGTTTCAGCTCAAAATCCCCCACAGATCATTTATTATAGCTTGTCAAATTTGCCTCTATTTGGGTGTGAGCAAAAACACGCCGTTTTTGTGTGTGTCCCTTTAAATACAAATGAGCTGCTGCTCCCCGCCCCCTTTCCAGAAGAGGGCGGAGCTTTAACAGCTCAACAACAACAAAGCTGGAGAATCTCACGCAGCCAAAATGAGGATTGTCAGTAACGGTGTTCAGCTTTACATTGTTCAAACCGGAGTCGACACTGATGGAGAGACTCAGGAAGAAGTTACAACTTTTAGACGTTTCTGAATGGTTAGTGGATAAATTGATGTAGTTGCTGTGGAGTTGATTCAACTCATTCACTAGCATGTGCCGTCATGTTCATCTTTTGTGTTGAATTGACCCTCGTTTGTGAAGCAGTGCAGTGTAAAATGACGGCATGACAACAGCACTCTACTACAGCAACTCTTCCTCTTCTCTAAAGAAAAGTTCAGATATTTGTACTGGAAAACAAGACAAAAATACTGAGTAAGAACATCATTTTTTTTTGCAATGTAAACTTTGATGCATAGTTTGTCTTACAGCATGTTTGCTGCAGTTATGCCTATTATTGTACAGTTTGTAGAGGAGAGATGTGCTAATGCTCTACTTGAATTAATAATGGGCACAAAAAAATCCTTAAAAATGTCTCAGAGAAGCACCAACCAAAAAAATCAAATAAAAACAAAACACACATATGCTGGTGATGTTTGCATGTGCAGACGCAACTTACAATTTCCTCAGAACAATGAAATGAATCTTATTATATGATAAACATCAGATCATGAACACTGCTAATTTATACAGACCACACAAAACGAGTCCACTGAGGCTGAAACCAGACCCTGTGATCTCCAGGGCCAGGAGTCTGTCGTTCGTGACCACGTCTCCACTGCTCATTATGGCTCCTCAATTAAAGAGAGAGCAGCAGGTGTTTCCTCAGGAGTCATCCAGAGTCTGATTATCCCAACCTTTCTCTGCAAAGAGAAGCGAGGAGGGAGGGCCTGCGGTGATGGAGTCATATCCGACAGAGAGGAAGGACACGGCACACGCCCTAATCCTCACACACTCCACGGGAACGCAGAAGCCTGAAAGATCACAAGATAAACTGGCACCTGCTTCACAAACAACAGAAGCACACCTAAGAGCCAGAGACAAGAATAGCCTTCAGGGTATTATGAACGTCACATAGTCAAGCCACAGATGTCTAACTAATCTACAGGATATAGTCGGTTTGAATCTAAAGCTTTCTGTTTTCACATTGCTTTCGTCAAGACACTACGGGCAAAAACATTGTGTGCGTCTCAATCCGACTCCCTAGGTCAGGAATCAGTATGTCGTGTACACAGATTCAGGCACTCTGTAGGATGGCTCTATTTCTGGCAACATCACTACTGGTATTTATGAACAACAGTAGAACTGATATCTTTCTGAAGTTATTTGTTATTTAACCATTATGATATATACATATCCTGCAACATTTCAGCTGTAAATTAATTATAAATGTTAGCTAGATTATGTTCAACAAAACACCTGACGCATTTCATTAAATGTATTGAGTTACTTCGTGCTTCAGAACTTCCATTAAGGGAACATGAGATGCGTTCCATTCAACCGTTAGTGGACTATGAAGTGCACATCACAGGGCATTCCACCATCTGAAGTGAGATTCCAATCCAAAGGGAGCGAACATGTTCAGTTCGAAGGGCACTGTGAACAGCATAGGGAATAAGGGAACATCGATACAGTGGATAAGTGGACAGCTGCTGGGTTTCCGGAAGTAAAAACTCTATTCATTTTCTCCATAGGGAACGTGATTTTTAATTATAAACCTTAAACGACAGCCTTATTTTGAGCTATTAGGTTGTTAATCAGTGGTTTTACTTCTGTTGAAGCTGTCAGTCTGCATTATTTCAACTTATTTTTAAAATATTTGTGTTGAACAGCAGAAATTGTGATGAAAAACTACATTACCCATGATGCTGTACAGAAAATTCCACCAATCAGAGAGTGGAAAAAGAGCTCTTTAGCTCCGCCCACTCCCATGAAGCTATGTGAATGATGTAATCGATTCTATCTCCTTATATGGTCTCAAAAATATTTAAATATTTGAATATATTCATCTGCTGGAAACCTATATTGTAGTTAATAAAGTTTTAAGTATTTTTCTTAGAGAAACCCATTGCTTTGCTTCAGAAGGCCTTTATTAACCCACTGGAGTCGGATGGATTACTTTTATGATGGATGGATGCACTTTTTTGGGGCTTCAAAATCTCATGCCCCATTCACTACCAATATAAAGCTGGGAAGAGCCAGGATATCTTAAAATATAACTTTTGTTTGTGTTCATCTGAAAGAAGATAGGGTAGATAGGTCATATACACCTAGGACGGTTTGAGAGTGAGTAAATCATGGGATTATTTTCATTTTTGGGTGAATTGTCCCTTTAATGCCTAATTTACGGTGGCCGAGAGAGCTCAACGCGCTGCAAATAAAGAAAACATCTTCATCAGTTTGACAACACATATGCGCTGCAAACTCCACAACACTTACAAATAGTGAAACGCGCTGCAAATAAAGAAAACATCATCAGTTTGACAACACATATGCGCTGCAAACTCCACAACACTTACAAATAGTGAAACGCGCTGCAAATAAAGAAAACATCTTCATCAGTTTGACAACACATATGCGCTGCAAACTCCACAACACTTACAAAAAGAAAAACGCGCTGCAAATAAAGAAAACATCTTCATCAGTTTGACAACACACGCGCTGCAAACTCCACAACACTTACAAATGGTGAAACGCGCTGCAAATAAAGAAAACATGTGGAGTTTGCAGCGCGTGTGTTGTCAAACTGATGAAGATGTTTTCTTTATTTGCAGCGCGTTTCACTATTTGTAAGTGTTGTGGAGTTTGCAGCGCATGTGTTGTCAAACTGATGAAGATGTTTTCTTTATTTGCAGCGCGTTTCACTATTTGTAAGTGTTGTGGAGTTTGCAGCGCATGTGTTGTCAAACTGATGAAGATGTTTTCTCATTTGCAGCGCGTTGAGCTCTCTCGGCCACCGTACTAATTGTCTTAATGTTTGATATCTGTTTGCAAGCATGACATAACTATTTGATTGTCTCCTTTTTAACTCGGAAAATAGTCTGCTTTTGTACAGCAGGATTTATATTTTATTCAATGTGCTGTTAAACTTGGCAGAAGAACAAGCATCTCTTTAATCCGTATCTCCAACCATGAGAGAAAGGTGTCGGCTCTCCATGATGCTGAACTGTGCCAAAAACCATGTCCAGAGGTCAATGGCAATGGGCCATTCTTACAATAAAAAAGTAACACTAATCAGGAAGAATCAATGTGAGGAGAACGCCCATGAATTCAACCTCCAAGATGAGGAGGGAGGGAATGACATAAACTAGACCCGCCATCAACCAACATCCTCATTAACCTAGATGAGCCATGGAGGAGAAAAACAGCTTGTGAAGGACGACTACTGCATATTTTATTCCCATTCCAGTGGAAACCGTGAAGGCTCTGAAACTCAGACTGCACTGCAGCCATTCAAGCATTCAGTTCCAGCACTGACCCAGAAATGAAGATAATCATAAAAGAAGAGTCACTCGTTCCCTCAGGAGGACTTTCATATGGTCACTACGACAGACTGAACCAGAATGCAGCACATTTCAGTACTGTGATGGATGGACTGGCCATAGGGAGTTTTCCCAATGGGCCACCTGTCAAAACTAAATTTAACATAGGCCTAAATATATATTTAAGAGAGAAAAATTACATTTTTTAATTTTTTTTTGGTAACTGATTTACCTTTTATAGTAAATAAACATGAAAATCCTTAAAGAACCATGTTTTGCCTTATATCAAAGCAATCAAAGAGAGAGAAAAAATGTCTTACGTAACATTTGGCATGCATGCGTAGCTCTTTAAAAGTTTCTTACAAACCAGCGCCAAATTTCTTCAACACATTCACAGACTTTGTGGAGGATTCGATTCATTGGATCAGATCCTGTTTGAGCCCTTATAAATAAACATAGAAAAACTGTCTCCCTCCTCCACATGCCAGAACCCACACATCCGAGGAATCTGTGAAATATGCATTCCTGCTATTTCTTTCACTTCAACAATTATTCGTTTGTGCTGTTGAATTATGCATTTTCTCACTGTGAAGCTGGACACTGGTGTTTCTGTTCTTTAAAACTGGCTTTGAACATGTCTATAAAAATTTATGAATGAATTCTGATAAATGGTGGTGGGCTATAAAACAACCTAATGTCCACAATTAAGCAGTTAATGCAAGTTCTATAATATAAAAACAAAAAATCATGTTCACAGTAAACATCTTACAATGGAATGAGACAATTGGGATGGTTTAAATGCAGAAATATGCTGGATATTAAAGCACATATACATTTTTCGATAAAAAAATATGTTACTTTATTCATGTAAAAAAAAGTATTATACAATATTCCATTATTCCTAAAAAGTATCTAAATGTGTTACAATATTGCATTACTCCCTAAAAAGTAACTGTTACAATATCACGTTACTCCCTAAAAGTAACTAAATGTGTAACAATATTGTGTTACTCCCTAAAAAGTAACTAAATGTGTTACAATATCACGTTACTCAATAAAATGAAACTAAATGTGTTACAATATTGCGTTACTCCTAAAAAGTACCTAAATGTTACAATATTGCATTACTCTCTAAAAAGTAACCAAATGTGTTATAATATTGCATTACTCTCTAAAAAGTAACCAAATGTGTTACATTATTGCGTTACTCCCAAAAAGTTACTAAATGTGTTACAATATTACTTTACTCCCTAAAAAGTAACTAAATGTGTTACAATATTGCATTACTCCCTAAAAAGTAACTGTTACAATATTGCGTTACTCCTAAAAAGTATCTCAATGTGTTACAATATTGCATTACTCCCTAAAAAAGTAACTGTTACAATATCACGTTACTTCCTAAAAAGTAACTAAATGTGTAACAATATTGTGTTACTCCCTAAAAAGTAACAAAATGTGTTACAATATCACGTTACTCAATAAAATGAAACTAAATGTGTTACAATATTGCGTTACTCCTAAAAAGTATCTAAAATGTTACAATATTGCATTACTCCCTAAAAAGTAACCAAATGTGTTACATTATTGCGTTACTCCCAAAAAGTAACTAAATGTGTTACAATATTGCGTTACTCCTAAAAAGTATCTAAATGTTACAATATTGCCTTACTCCCTAAAAAGTAACTAAATGTGTTACATTGCGTTACTCCCTAAAATGTAACTAAATGTGTCACAATATTGCGTTACTTCTAAAAAGTATCTAAATGTGTTAAAATCACGTTACTCCCAAAAAAGTAACTAAATGTGTTGCAATATTGCATTACTCTCTAAAAAGTAACTGTTACAATAATCCGTTACTCCCTAAAAAGTAACTAAATGTGTTAGTTACTTTTTATGTGTTACGTTACTTTTGCATTACTTTTTCTCACCTGGACTGGACTTGGTTAATACATTAACTAATGTTTAACTAATGAACCTTATTGTAAAGTGTTACCAAAAATTGTTATATTTTGGCAAATGTAAAGGCCCTTTCACACCTAAACTGAAATGAATAAACCTCAAGGCTGATTTATACTTATGCATCGAAACATACGTTGTAGGCTAAGTGCAGCATGAGTAGCCAAAAATGTAACAATGCGTCAATTCTACGCGGACCACAAGCACTGTGACTGGTCTGCTAGAATCTCTCCCTGCATTTGTAACTGCACGTCGATGTGGACAATGATGCATAAATATAAATGAAAACCCACGCATAGCATACGGCGCAGAGGCTAAAGCGTAGGCCCGACGCAGAACTATAAATCAGCCTTTACTCATGATTCTCTCAACATGGGGACACGAGAGCTGTCAGTCAATAAATGGGAAAACAAAGTAACTTGCGTTACCTATTTAAAAAAGTAACTCAGATATTTTAATGTAAATTTAATAGTAATGCGTTACTTTGCTAGTTACTTGAAAAAAAGGTAATCTGGTTACGTAACTCGCGTTACACTGAAAATAAAACTGTTTAGGCAGCATAACTCTAAATGAATACTTCATGTAAACAATCTATTTATGGTGCTACTCATGGCAGCAGTTGAAATATTGCACATAACTTTGCACAAACAAGGTTAAGTAACTGTCTCGTAACAAATAAGTGTTTAAATATTGTGTCGAATTTTTTGCCTTTTCCCCCCAGACTTGTTTATTTTATGCATGATTATTCCTGCATGTGCAATGTCCCCATTTAAAGTGCATTTCTGTAATTGTTACAAACAAATCAAACTTATTGTCTGTTTATGCAAAGATGCTGTTGATATAACTGTAGCTCAACTGGTAGAGTATGGCACCAGCAACATCAAGGCCATTCGTTTTGATACCCAAGAACGCACATACTAAACACATTCTGGTGGATTGCATCTGCCAAATGTAAATGAAAACATTCATTTAAATAACTTATTGACAATAGTCTGTGAAAAATGACTGGTGCAAACAGAATACTAAATTTCTGCTTTCATAACAAAAGTGGTGATTCTGTTTGAGATACAGCACATCCTGTCTTGACAGTGATGGGAAGAGAATAGCTCTGTTTCCGCCTGAGTAAGTATGCTGTGCTCTCAGCCCTGGCCGAACACATTACCATGAACACACTGAAGACTGCAGACATCCACTGCAACCTAACAACGTCTGGGGGAAAGTTATTCTTGGCAGTTTCTCAAAAACTAACCTCATTAAAATAGACAAAACACACCTGTTCCTCTCCGACAGGGCTGGAATAAAGCCATAAGGAGCCCTGGAAGAAACCGGCATCACCTCAACGGCTGTAGTATTTTCTTATAATTTGCTTTGCTGCTGCTGTCATTATTGTACCTTCTGAAAGGAGACCAGGGCTCAGATAATGGGGTTATTCAATAGCCAGTGTCTGCTGCGGGGCAGGGGGGTTTGACAGAGACACTGTAATGATAGACGTCATGCTGTTCCTGGACAATTACCAGTGAAATATGGCAGATCAATCTACACTGTGGACGAATCGTGACAATACAGCACCAGTGCATCTGACGAGAAGACAGAAATCTGTGAACAATGGACATTCAGGCCCCGTTTACACCTGGTATTAAGATGTGTTTTGGTTGATTGGATCACAAGAAGACAAGGGAGACATTTCTGTTTACACCTGGTGTTTTTATCTGTCTCTTTTTTTCCACTTTCAACCACTTCTGTCCTGATTTCTTTGAGGGCAGGGTCTATGGGTGGGTAAATTTAGTTTTTTTTTCAAACCTTTCAAGCTTTCCAGTGGACTTCACTGGGGTTCAACAGGTTGAAGGTCCAAATGTCAGTTTCAGTGCAGCTTCAAAGAGTTCTACATGATCCCCAAAGAATAAGGGTCTTATCTAGCAAAATGATTGGCCATTTTCTAAAAAAAAATTTACATACTTTTTAACCACAAATGCTCGTCTTGCACTGGTCTGCGATGCAACACGCGTAACATAATCACATTGGAAAGGTTACGCATGACAAAGACCGAAGTACCACGATAGGGCAAAAAACTCATTTTCTCCTCCAACTTCAAAATCATCTGTCATCGTTGTTTTACCTTTTTTTGTAAAGGTCATTTGACTTTGTAGACACTGGATCAGTACTTCCACCTATGTCACGCGTGACCTTTCCAACGGTATTACGTAATGCGTGGCGCTAGTGCAAGACGAGGATATGTGGTTAAAAAGTATAATTTTTTAGAAAATGGCAGATCATTTCTCTAGATAAGACTCTTATTCCTCATCTGGGATCATGTAGAGCTCTTTGTCTCTGACATTTGGACCTTCAACCTGTTGAACCCCAGTGAAGTCCACTATATGGAGAAAAATCCTGGAATGTTTTCCTCAAAAACCTTTTCGAAAAAAACTTTTTTTCCTCAAAAAATTTTTTATTTTCGACTGAAGAAAGAAAGACATAAACATCTTTGATAACATGGGGGTGAATAAACTATCAGGAAAATTTAATTCTGAAGTGAACTAATCATTTAATACCAGGTGTAAACAGGGATGTGTAAACAAGAGTCTGTCTGGGTGAATCACATGAAAACTGTCAAGAACATGTCATGAGTCTTAAGCCTCATTCAAGACTGTCAGTCCAAATCTGATTTCTATGCATATCCGATTGAAATCAGATCAGATTTAGCAAGTGTGAACGGCAAAAAAAAAAAAAAAAAAAATTTCATATCCATTTCAAGCTACATTCAATATGTGGTTTAAAATCCTATTCAAATCGCATTTCTGGAAATCTGTTTCAGTCTGACTGCTCTGATCGGATTTTGCGTAGTTTATGTAAATTTCACATGCCACATAAAAAGTAAATGTCATATGCTGAACATTTGCAACAACAAAATCTTGTTTCTGCAGCGGCTTGCAGCATGTTTCCTATAACAAAGTCTGACATTTACGTTTTATGATACGAATAGGATTTCAAACCACATATGAATGTAGCTAGAAACACATTTGCTAAATTTGATATGCACAAAAATTGGATTTGGACTGACAATCTGAACGAGTCTATATTTTACCACAGAAAAAGAGACATTTGTGCTTAATTAAAATGCTTAAATGATTTGTTTACTGATTTCAAATCAAATTGAATGATAATAAAAAAGTTGTTTATTTGAGTATCTTGATCAGACTAACATTGGAACATTGGCTCAACCAATGGCGTGAGCTTGGAGGGGGGGACTATCTATTTGTTCGACCAATGAAGATGGTGGAAAATTCTAATTTGGTGACGAGGGTAGCCAGTGTTGACAAGTCTGTGTGGAATTGGGCTACTTTAACAGTGTTGCCGTGGGTTGTTTTTCATGTCTGCGGGTTGAAGCGACCCTAATAACATGATATTTAGCCTCTGGAATGCTAATTTTACCACAGCAATCCCACCAAAAATGTGGATTTTACTCCAAGGGATGCAATTTTTACCGGGGGACCCCCTCCCTGAAATGTGATTGGGCTAGTTTTGGGCTGGTTTTGAGTAGCAATTGGGCGGGTTTTGTTGTGAAAACCTGGCAACCCTGCTGGTGGCACAGAAATTATTAAGCAGCTTTAATTTATGTTGCTTTAAATAAAAAGATCATTGAATTACATTATTTTGTACTGTAGTGATTAAAATAAATATTGAGAAAGAGAATAAAAAACAAAGAAAAAGACAGAAAAGTAAGACAATGCACACATTGCAGTAATGAGAATTGGAAGGGAAAATGTGCTCGATGCTCATGTAAATAATGTCACGATGCAAAACATCTTAATGGTCCTAAAATAGGCCTCACTTTTTATGCAAAATCATTTCTTTTTTTATCTTGTTTTGGAGGCCAACTGTGACCCATGCATGATTTTGTGAGATTCATCCATTTTAGCACGACTTGCAAATGTTCAAAGCTCTCCAGAATCGTGCACGATTGAGATATAACATGAGTAGGTGAACATTTTCTGACTTACGCTACAACAAATCAAAGCGTGGCATTTCTGCTGAAACATTTTCATATGTAAATCGATCCTGTCTATCACTATCTTCCCACAAAGTGTCCCAAAAATAGCAGATTGCTCCGTTTCTGACACCTCAAACACACCAGATGCATTTGACATACAAAAGTAAGATCTCATCTGGGCCTGTTCAATGTGCAGCCTGACAGCTAATGCTTTTATGTGGATAAACAATTCCTCAGACGCATGCAGGGACGGATGTGTGCTGCTGGCCTTGAATAATGCACAAGAAAAAGAGTGTGACTGCTTAGTAAAACATTGCAAATCTTTGTTGGAGACTTTAGTCAAGCAAAACACTCTGTTTGTATTCAGCATTATCTTCCTGGAAACATAAAAGCCAGTTCAGAATCAGCACAGGCTACAAAAGAAATGCACACAACCACACTGGCATTTTAATGCATCGGTTTGCCATTCTTCTAGCAAACGTTTCCTGTTTATTAAAGAGACATTTCGTTTTGGTTATATAAAAACGTTTAGAAAGCGTTAACTAGAACGAGCATGGTGTGGGTGTTCACAGGTGTAAGACACATACAGATCTGGGCGGGTGAGTTACCCACACATCTGCTCTACAGACTTCAAGAACGATTCACAAGAATCACCTTCATCAAGAGAAAGGTCACGGCACGCAACACACAGCCATTTACAAACATTAGAGAAATGTTACTTTCAATAAATGCAGAAACTCACCGTGCAACAGGAACACCGTGTCTACACCGGACGAGCTCGCCGTGTCAAAACTGGACAGATTCCTTTAATCAAGTCAACTATCTGCACTGGAGAACTTCAGATGAGCCGTTTGTTATTTTCCTAGGAAAATCTGGAAAGATCTGTGATTTTCAGGCCTGGAAAAATGGTGGAAATGAACAAAATCTTAAAAAAAAAAAAAAAAAAGATTATAAATAATGATTATAAATATATAAGTGATGCACAACTATAAAGTATTTTTAAAAAAATATTTAAAAATCTAAAATTTTTTTGTTAAAATTATTAAAAGTTACTGTAAAATAATGGCAGTTCATTTGACAAAGTTGTGGAAACCCTGTATTTTCCACTTATGTCTGAAAAAAATAAGATTAATAATCAAATGTGTGTTTGTTTTTTTTTGCTATGAATTTCATTCATTCATTACACATTTCTGAAAAACTTGTGGTAGTTATATACAGTTAAATCTAATGTAAAGTCACTGTAAAGCTTTTAACAATGGATTTTTTATGAATAAAATAAAATATATAAAAAAATGAATTACTAAATTAAAACTAATTTAAAAAAAAAAATAAAAAAAAATATGAAAAATGGATTTGTCAAAAGTAAAAGTAGTATTTTTGTAAAAATTAAGAAATAACTGTAAAATAATTGCAATTAATTTGTAAAATCACTGTAAAATTAAAATTAAAAATTAATTACTAAATTAAAAAAATCTAATTAAATGAAATAAATGTAATGTATTAAAAATAAAATAATAACTAATAAAATATTATATTAATAAAATTATAAAAATTATAAAAGGTGGATTTTTGTCAAAAATAAAAGTAGCATTTTACATTCAATAGATTTATTTAACTTCAATTTGAGGCCTAGTCCACACGTACATGGGTATTTTTAGAAACTGAGTTTTTCCTCCTCTGTTTTTTTTTTTTTAATAAAAAAAATTGTGTCCACATGAAAACGCAAAAACATGCTATGAAGCACTGTCAAGTGCATGCCAAACCAACAGGTGGCAATATAACCCTAACCGTAAAGCCATGTTGGCCAATCAGAAGCCTGGAAAAATTGTTATTACAGGTTCCTGTACCGACGTCACAAGCCAAAATCTCCGGTTTCATTGTCTACACGACAACACTGTAAATGGAGTTTCTAGAAAATCTTCATCCTGGCAGGAGTTTTCAAAAATGTTCGGTTACTGTGACCGGATACTGCGTTTGCGTGTGTACGAATGGCTAAACCGCATAGTAAAAGCTGCGGTTTTGAAAATACCTGTGTTCGTGTGGCCAGGGCCTGAGTCTACCCTCAAACTTGCACGTGATTGGTCTATGATTAGCGAGCATCCTGAGGTGACCGACGCTTTTAGTGCAACTCAATCCCGATCTCTTCCAGTGTAGACACGGTGTCAGTGTGAAAACAGAGTGGAGAGAAAGCTAAAGTGGTTGGCAGTGCAAACAAACTGCAAAATTAAAGCAGTCACTAGTTCAGTGTTTATATATTTATATATATATATATATATATATATATATTAAGGACAATTATACAAAAAAAGTAATTACATAACTTTCAGTCTACATTACTTTCTTTAAAAGAGCAACATATCGTCGTGGTCAAAGTATTTACACAGGTAAGACAAAAGCATGTGCTTGTTGGCACTAGAATCCACACGCCTCAGCAGTGCGATCCAGTCGCTGTGTAGTTGGACATCTCTCGGCGGATAGTGCTGAACGGGGACAGCTCCAGTTCCGTCGTGCATTCGTGCTCGTTGTCGTCACTTGCAGTGGCCGAAGAGTGGGCCGCTATCCCACAGGTGTCGGCGCAGCAGCAGCAGCAGCACTCCAGGAAGGCGCGGCCGAAGGGTCGGCACAGGCAGAGCAGCAGCACCGGCGTGACGGCCGCCCGCAGGAATAGCAGCAGCTGACTGAGCAGGTGCAACAGCGCCATGGTGCTTTGAGGGACCCCGGCCGCCATGTACGCCGAAACCATGTTGCACACGTTCTCCGGCACCACGCACGCACCGTACACGATCGCCAGTGCCACTACGGTGCAGTTCATTTGGCTTTCCAATCGGATCTGCTTCTTGTTGCCTCTGGCGCAGCCGCGCTCGGCACGCCGGATCCGCCGGGCGGTCGCCACCGAGCTGCCGATGGTGAAGAGCGTAGGCAGGCAGAAGTAGCAGCCGAAGCACCACCACAGACGCGCGCCCTCGTAGGTCAGGCCCAGCACGTACAGCGTGTCCGGCAGGGAAGTGGAGATGCGAATCAGGCAGCGCTCCGACGCCGGGTCCTCTACTGTGCCGTCGCCGTTTTCCGACACCAGCTGCCGGATCAGGAGCTCGGGGAGGGCGAGGAGTAAGGCACCGATCCAGATGACGGCCAGCTTGGCGGCAGTGGAGGTGCAATTCTCAATCATCTCGTAGTACATCTGGACGTTGGTGGCGGCGCGGAAACGGTCGATACACAGAGCGCAGAGGGTGAAAGTGGTCACACCGAGAGACGCCACCTGGACAAATACAAGCACACAAACACAGTTTGGTCATCAAAAGGGATGTACTGGTGCTTCACCAGTTGATAATATATTCAATGAAATGAGACATTTAATACATTTTAATAAAAAATAAATTAAATAAAAATCTGAAGAAAATAATAAAAATGACTTTTTAAATTTAACTTTTTTTGTGTGTGTCCCTTTAAATGCAAATGAGCTGCTGCTCTTCTGGAAAGGGGGCGGAGCTTTAACAGCTCAACAACAACAAAGCTGGAGAATCTCACGCAGCCAAAATGAGGATTGTCAGTAACGGTGTTCAGCCTTACATTGTTCAAATCGGAGTCGACACTGATGGAGAGACTCAGGAAGAAGTTACAACTTTTAGAATGAAACTGGATTTATATATAAAACATTGTTTCAATTTAATTAGGTTACATTTATTTATTTAAACTTTAAATGATGGAATAGAGTCCTTTGTTTGCTGTTCTATGTATGTACATATTAATATTTAATTATCTTTTTTTTTTTTAAATACATTTAAACAAAACTATTAAATAAAAATTCTGAAAAAATAATAAAAAGTCTTAATGACATTTTATATGTCATTATATACACTGATCAGGCATAACATTATGACCACCTTCCTAATATGTATTTCCCCTTTTGCTGCCAAAACAGCCCTGACCCGTCGAGGCATGGACTCCTCTAGACCCCTGAAGGTGTGCTGTGGTATCTGACACAAGATGTTAGCAGCAGATCCTTTAAGTCCTGTAAGTTGTGAGGTGGAGCCTCCATGGATCGGACTTGTTTGTTCAGCACATCCCACAGATGCTCAACTGGATTGAGATCTGGGGAATTTGGAGGCCAAGTCAACACCTCAAACTCGTTGTTGTGCTCCTCAAAACATTCCTGAACCATTTTTGCTTTGTGGCAGGAGCATTATCCTGCTGAAAGAGCCACAGCCACCAGGGAATACCGTTTCCATGAAAGGGTGTACATGGTCTGCAACAATGCTTAGGCAGGTGGTACGTGTCAAAATAACATCCACATGGATGGCAGGACCCAAGGTTTCCCAGCAGAACATTGCCCAAATCATCACACTGCCTCCACCGGCTCGCCTTCTTCCCATAGTGCATCCTGGTGCCATGTTTTCCCCAGGTAAGCGATGCACACACATCTGGCCATCCACGTGACGTAAAAGAAAACGTGATTCATCAGACCAGGCCACCTTCTCCCATTGCTCCGTGGTCCAGTTCTGATGCTCACGTGTCACTGTAGGCTCTTTCGGCGGTGGACAGGGGTCAGCATGGGCACCCTGACTGGTCTGCAGCTCCATACACAACAAACTGTGATGCACTTCTGATAACTTTCTATCAGAACCAGCATTAACTTCTTGAGAAATTTGAGCTTCAGTAGTTCGTCTGTTGGATCGGACCAAACGGGCCAGCCTTCGCTCCCCACATGCATTAATGAGCCTCGGTCGCCCATGACCCTGTCGCCGGTTCACCACTGTTTCTTCCTTGGAGCACTTTTGATAGATCCTGACCACTGCAGACCAGAAACACCCCACAAGAGCTGCAGTTTTGGAGATGCTCTGACCCAGTCGTCTGGCCATCACAATTTGGCCCTTGTCAAACTTGCTCAAATCCTTACGCTTGCCCATTTTTCCTGCTTCTAACACATCAACTTTTAGGACAAAATGTTCACTGCCTAATATATCCACCCACTAACAGGTGCCGTGATGAAGAGATGATCAGTTCACTTCATCTGTCAGTGCTCATAATTTTATGCCTGATCAGTATATTATATATATATATTATATATATTTTAAAGGGATGTATTCATTGTTAATTTTTGCTTTTCAGCAATGATTGAGAACCATGAAATTTCACTGGTATTGGTATCAATTGTTAAAAGCCTTGATACTGCATGTCAGAAGGTGAGTAAGGCCAGTGGCGTAAACAAACTGCTTGAAAAGAAATCTGAATTATGTCAGGCATCTATCTGAACCCAGTCCTACAGCTGGAATAATCTCCTTATTAATCATCCGGCACATAGCAGCAGGTTTGCAAAACGAGAAACAACTATAGCTCTCACATTTACAGACTTCATCTGCTGCGTTATTGTGACAGACAAGTCGACCTCCTGCCGGCCCGGCAATTAATTCAGACGGCACAGAGTAGGGCCCTAAAACCCTCTGATCGCACCATTCCCACTGTGAAATGGGACATTTGCCGTGAATATTGCCACAATAAATTGGGTGATATGAAAGAGTATTTACAGTGGAGACACAAAAGAAACAACTGCAATGAATAGGAGACGACTGGAGAGATTCTTGGCCACATTCTCGCAGCTGCATCCCAGCGGATCATACAAACCCAAATGAAAGAGGCAACTAAGTGTTTGTCTTCATTATCATAATTACAGAGCAATCAGGCACATCAGCATCAAGGAGGAGACAATTAGCGGAACGGCGCTCGTGCACTTGCTAAATGAAAACCAGCCCGCCTTTTTCATCTCCAAAAGCAGATTTGTTAGATCCTTCATCATTTTGACAAAAAGCACACTGTTCAGAATCCATTATGGACTATTGTGTCCATTAAGACACTGTAATGGTGCTATATTACTTCCATAGGTGTGAAACGCATCCATCCTGCTCCATTAGACGCTCAGCACATCGAATGATCTTCGGTTTACTCTGTAGGATGAGCATATTCTCAGCAGCAGGTCAGAAAGAAAGAGATGCTGCCTGACTGCAAAATACTGCTGGGTTTCCCGTATGCCCATAAAGATTCCTAGGCCATCAAACGAGGGGTGTTAATTGGGTATGCCAGTGTATGATGGCAGGTCAATGCAAAGTAATATTTTTATTGCAGGATTAACGGTATATTACTATGGGTAACATATAATTTGTAATTGTTTAATAAAAGATAAAAGCAAGTCACTTCAAGTGATCTGGTTGTTATATTCGTGTCACATGAGTGCAAGCATGATTTTGCGTTGAGTATTGTAGCCTATCATAGACATTTCTGTGGAAAATAATGACTAATCAATTATCGGTAGTGAGAATCCACTTGGTTTTCACTCAAAATGCTGAATGTGTGTGTTTAAGCAAGTATACTAACTCTACTAAGCGCACAAATCCTCTCATTATAACAAACAACGTGGAGACACAATTTAACTAAAAGATTAATTTTGAAGATTAGTCAGATTCATTTATTAAAATGGGAGTTTTCGTATTCAGTGTCACTTCGCAACTGACTGACGGCTTCAGTGATTATAAAGAAAGTTCTCTTAACTAGCAGTCTGTGTAATTTCATTCACAATTTGAAGAAAAGTTTTTGTTTTTCATGAGACTTTTTCATGACCAAAACGTGTGAAAAAACTACGTTAGGGAGTGGAAATGACTAATGAGCCAATAAGTGCTTGTAGTGGTAATTTCATGTCTTTTTAAAAATTTAATAGCCTAATAAAAGTGTTTGTCTTTCACCAAGTGTTCATTTTTCTACATCGATAAACTTTTAGTTTTACAAATGGGGCATTAAAATAAAATAAAATAAAAAACCTGTAACCCTTTATAGGAAAATCAGTTTGAGATTGATGAGAAAAAAAAAAAAAATACAATAAAATAAAAATAATGAAAACTGAATTATTCATAGGAAAATAAGTTAAAATAAAATAAAATAAAATGGGGACAATCTTTGAAGAATGAACAAAAAACGTTTTTGGTCATCACATTAAAAATAACATTTAAATTGGATAATATTCAGACTTTTGAGCTTTGAAGCGCTGGAAAAAGTTGTGTGAAGAAGTACTTGAAAGTCCTTTATTCTTATAACAATGGTCTATAACTGTCTAATTTGCTGGGTTATGATCAGAGCTATATGTGATTAATCTTTGGACACACACTCAAACACACACACAAACCTGATTTGACACATTATCAGATAAAGGGAGAACAAGACGAATGTACATAGAGTCACAACCACAGGCTACATGATTCACATGTGGTGGTCATGTGGTTTGAACTGAAGTAATCAAATCTAAGGTCTCCTGGTCGCCACACACCTCACACTGTGGCAAACAGTCCAGATCACGACTGATCTGACATTCACAGGCTTTTTCTAGCTTACAGGTTTCCTAGCAGCAGGTGAAGATGGCGTTGGCTGAGATGGTCTTTACTAACGCCTCATTAATTCTCTGATTAAGAGGCTCTCTAAAACCATGGAGGTGCTGGATATTAATCTGGTTTAACGGTGGCTTTCAGACTGGAGGCCATTTTTGGGCTACTGCCAGCAGGGAGGGCAATAATTCTTACATATTGACAAATGAGACGGCACTGAGGCATGAGCGAGCTAGAGACAAAAGCTATTACAGTAATAGTGTTATATATGATGACCACCGAATGAAACAACTACATATTCTGCTACATAAATTCAGACCATTAGAGTGGGAGTCAACAGCCTGGATCACAAACACAAAGCCAACAAAAACCAGTAAACAAGCCAAAAAATAAAATAATAAACTAAACTAAAATAAAATAAATGAACTGCGACCCTACGTAGGACAAGTAGTTTGGAGAATAAACAGATGGAAACAATAAAGTAAAGTAAAGTAAAACAAAACAAAACAATAAAAAAAAAAATCTGCAACCCTCAATAGGTAAAGCAATTTGGAAAAATAAAATAAAATAAAAAATGAAATGAAATTCTTTATAAGAAAAGTAGTTTGAAGAATGGATGGAAAATAAAATATAAAATAAAAGAATAATACAAAATATTTAAAAAATAAAATCTGGAGAAAATGTAAGTGGTGTTTGCTTGTCCAAAACTCATCATCATCATCATGCAAGGCTTGCCATGCATTTGCTAATGCGTTCTCTGTGTTTTTAATACGTTGCTAGAAAGCCGAAGGCCGGATTGTCAGGTGCTCCTCTGCAGCATGTTTACTCAAATGAGACAAGGCCTTCATGCAAATCTCTGTGTTGTGACTGATGCAATCTCCAAAAAGCTAAAGGCCAGTCAAAACACAAAAACGTCAAGTTAAAACACTGCACCGACACGCTGCCCTCGGATTCGCTCGACCTTCCCCAGTAAAAAAAAAATTGAGACCTCTGATAAAACAAACTCAATGATCAGACAAGTTCCACTGGCATTCGCTGAACTTACTGAACTACACAATATATCTCTGCACCCCTGAGCGGAAACACCCTGCAGGAGACAACAAGTGAGGGGATGTCAAATGTGAAACGTGTCAGGTTTGAACAAAAGCAGCAGTAAGATGCAGAATACACATGAACTATCACGCACAATGTTTTTCATGCGTGCATGTGTGCGTGTGCTTCACTGGGCTGTGAGTAATGTAGCCCGAGGCGTTTTCTCCCTGTGGAGCATTCGCTCACAATTTGCCCTCAAGACTGACTTTACTCACCACTTAGCCCTGAACGCATTCACTCCCGATCAGCATTCATAGCTGTGCTGCAGCCGGAGGGACACGGGCACAAGCACGCATGCACAGTGGCTTGTTTTCATACAGCTTCACCATTGTCAGGCCGAGCCTCCAGGCCCTCTCTGCCTGTCCCATACAATCACAGCAGGCATGCTGAGTGTGCCACCAGGACGCCGCATTTGCACCGCTCTCCCTCCAAAACCCACGAGAACGTCGCAACACCCCCCTCACACTCTTCACGTTCACAAAAGCAACTCATACAATCTAACTAAACAGATGAGTGAATCTCACCAATTTGTCTTCAAGGCAAGACGGTGGCCATCTTGGTTACACCTCTTAGTGTATACAAGTACAGCTCCATTCTGCTTGAATGAAACAGCCAGCAATGTATTCAATATATTCATTTTGGGGACCTGAAAATGCAAACTTTTCATGACAGGTTTTAAAGTGCTTGTTTTTGTACAGTAAATGATACCATTATAGTCTCTGTGTAAACTACAAAAACGCGACATCATGCGCATGTTTCTTTACAAAGTAACATCGCCACCTACTGGCCTGGATTGCATAATATAACGTTTTTAGTTGTTTTCGCAAATCCGTGTGAACGGGGATCGTTTTGTGGTTTCACAAACACAAAGGAAAAACATTTAAGTTTATAGTACATTGTTGTCGTGTAAACTGATGCCTCCATTGATGCCATATTGAGCATTATGATTTAATTTGTTTTGTTCATGAGTCGTCTGATCGCACAAAACCATCAGACATTATGTTTTGGTTAAAGAAAATGAAGCCTGTTTTAAGGAACATTAACTCTTTCCCAGTTATTGACAGAATTTTCCAGCTTTCCATGTTTTCACTGTTATACGGTAGGGGGTGCTATTACACAAGAGTACAGAATCTCCAGATCAAAACACAGGTGAAGTAGAAGCAGAAACAAGCAATAAAAGGATTGCTTATGCATGTTGTAGAAACGCTATTTTCTCGTTTTTTTTTGTTTAAAATGTTGCTTTTTTATGAAACATTCAAGTGTTGATAAAAAAAAAAAATGCATAAAGCTTTTTTTTTTTTTTTTTTTACAGGGGGTCAGCAGAGGCACCGGCGCGATCACTTGCATTTTTTCCTGATAACTGCGAAAAGAACTTGTCATTTTTGTCACATACAGAAACGATTAATACATCATACTTAACTGTAAAGGGTCTATTTTTACTTGCATACACTCACAATAACAACAAAACTTTGTGCTTTTGTAAAATAAAGAAAACAGGGTGCGCTTTCTGCAGTCTCGGCGAACTTCTTTCTGAAACGTGTCAAAAAAAAGAAATGAAACTCAGCAAAAACTTGCCACACAGACATGAGAGATCTCTACAAGAGGTTCTGTTCTTTCTTTCGAGATATTGCATGTTCATATATTCATACAAAATATTGTTGGGGCCATTAAATTTTTGTGCAAATTGTCAAAAAATGCTTGCGGTGGATGGAAACTCAAAAACAAAAAATGCTGGTGGGGAAAAAGTTATGATGTTTTGGATTATGGCATTGTTTTCAAGACAATTTTACTACTCAAATCTGATTATCATAAAGTTAAGAAAACTCATTCTCATTACTGCAAGGTACTGCCTTTATGCATTAAATTCATTTTCAGGAAAACAATGTTGCAATGGAAAGGCTTCAATACTTTTACTTTATGCATATAATTTCCTTTTTTCTATTAGATTTTGGTGTGAAATATGACCTGGATATTTTTTTTGTGAGATTCACCAAGGGTCCACAATTATTTGACACTAAAGAAGCGTGGGGTTTGGTTGTGGTAAAGTGAGCTGTGCTGAAACTGGGTGTGGCGAGCAGATCAGGATGGCAGCGGGGCGCCTGCAGATTTCACGTGAAATAATCGGTTATGCTCGCGCCGTACAGTATGTGACGGCAGTGGGACAGAGGTCAGCGCCGGTGTCCTGAGGGCAGGGTGGATGTTCTTTTGCATGCAGGGAGCACTGACGTCTCTCGAAAGGAGACACAATTACCCACCATGCCACAATTTCAATACCTCACCCTCCTGTGCAAAACAAAAAAGCAAACCTTAACACTCTCAAATGGATTTGTGCATTAAAAACTAGAATACTTAGGCCTACATTTTAGATTTTTAACCAAAAAAATGTAAGTTTTCACAATAACCAAATTTATGCTGATTGCATATTTGAATAAATGAATTTTGAAAATATGATTATTTAAATAAAATCAATTAAATGCAAATAGATTTTGATTTTTTGAGTGCCGAAATCTCGACTGCTTCATTCATGTACGACTGAGAAATATGCATCACATTAAGTTGATCTAAACGGATGGAAATTTTATACGGAACACGAGGGCAATTGAATAACAGAATTTTTGGGTGAAAAGTGTAGGGTTAAAGGTTTACTCTAGGTATGAGCAAGCGTTGATGCTTGCCTTAGCAAACGACAATTCAACCCTGATATGAATGAACACAGAATCCATTACCTCAATATATGGTACGACTTTACAGGTGAACTGGCCCAACAGCCAGGTCTTTGTGAGTTCGTGAAACACCACGAGAGGCAGGCAAAACAAGAGCAGCGCAAAGTCCCAAACAGCCAGGTTAGCCAGAAGAGCGTTTGAGATGCTCCTCATGTAGTAGTTATGGCACACCACACACATTATTGCTATGTTCCCCGTTACTCCAACAGCGAAGATAAGGACCGAAACGACAGTGATTGCATACGCCCCATACGTCTCGCTAGTGACGGGGTAGAAAGGATTGGGGAAGAATTCGCTCTCCTCATCCTCGGCGTACGGAGGGGTCATCGGCGTGGCGTCCCATGGGTCGTCTACCTGTTTGGTGTGGAACTCAGTATATCTGGTGAGATCAAATGGGAAATCTGTGGAGGTGAGAGCTAGAGGTTTGGGCATGGGTTCCCACATGGTAAAAGAGGACGTCAGAGCATTATAATAAGTTTCGACTGGTGTCGATGAGGCAGCGCTTTTATTCTGGCCCCTTTTCAAGCTCTTAAACGTTTTCTTGTGGTGCTCCTTTGTGCCTCTTTTGCGCCTGTGGTTTCTCCCTCGCTTGCTCGGCTTAGAGTTATTGGGTCCATCTGCTGTTCCCATGGTAGCAGGCATCTCACCATTCAACTTTTTCCTTTTATGTCGCCGCAAGAGCTTATGTAGGTTTGTGCCACTCTTCGTAGCCGCGTGTGTTCTGTTCGACAAGAGATGTCTGTATCCATACGGTTTACCTGCGCTCCAGAGACGTGAGGACAAGTTACTGGTGTCTTCTGAAGTGTGTTTGATGTCAAAGGCAGGTGTACCTGCGGCTGGATGCCTCGCAGGGCGTGTGGCACTGGGTTTTGGATCATGAAGAGTATCTTTGGTGTGTGCATTACGGCTTTCTCCACGCAACAAAACATGTGGACATCCTGCAATGAAAAAGATCGTTCTTAAAAGCAGCATCTGCATCTTCAATGAGTCAGTGTGCTGAAGATGTTAGAAAAACACTCTAATGTGATGCATTGCAAAGAATACACAAGATTCACATCGTCAGAGGAAAAAGTTCACACGTGAATGATCGGTAAACGCTGATTAAATCCATGCAAATGACTTTTCCGGTTACATCCACTCCGGTTATGATTCTCTCTTTGCGTTCCTCGTCTTAGCAAAGTGACAGCGAGGCATTATTTCAGCTTCTGAGGCGCATCCCAGCCAGCTGCAGGAGACGGTCGCATCCCGCGTTCTGTTGGGCGCGGCAACCTGCGCCTCTGCCGTGCGTGGAGAAGCGGAGTCCCGGGGACGCGCTCCGTAGCGCGAGCGGGCGGGGAGCTGCTGCTGCTGCTGCGAGTGAGGAGCGGATGAAGAAAATGGACGGGCTCTCTCCTGGCGGATAACCTTGTTCTGTCAAGCCGGATCCATCACCAGCATCAGCCCCTTGGACCACCGCAGCTGGAGGCGACCCCGCCCCGCCCGTGCGTAGTACATTCATTACCATGCGTAATTACGCATGTCAACAGAATCATAATCCGATCAGTCTTGAGTGTAACACGGGCTTATACGAGTTAAATTATAACCTTGTGTCACAGTAACACGGGCTGCGAAAGTAAAACGGCAAAATATATAAATATTTTTTCCTTAAAATAAATAAATAATCGTGAAATATTACACTCTAAAAATGCTGCTTTAAAAACAACCCAAGTTGGGTTGAAAATGGACAAACCCAGCAATTGGGTTTTTTAACTCAGCAGTTGGGTTAAATGTTTGCCCAACCTGCTGGGTAGTTTTTTTTAACCTAACTATTGCTTAAAAATGACCCTATTGCTCGCTTAAAACGAACTCAAAGTATGTTGAAAATTAACATTTATTAATATGTTTAATAAATGAACATTTATTAAGTTTAATCAATAATAAACCATTAACATTGCTTATTAAGAAATGTTCACCTTTTGCTTATTATTGTTGCCTCTAGTAATTATGTGTCTAATTTTTAATTTCCAACCTATTTTGGGTTCATTTTAAGCCAGCCATATAGTCATTTTAATCAATAGCTGAGTTAAATAAAACCGCCCGGCAACATCGGTCAAAACAACTCAACTGCTGGGTTTGTCCATTTTCAGCCCAACTTGAGTTGTTTTTCACCCAGCATTTTTTAGAGTGACACATGCACAGTACATGCAACATACTCATAAATACATGTATCAATATAAGACGTGAGTATATTAATATAATAAGTGAAAAAGCCCTACATATGCACTGAACACGCATATACACAAAAAATATCGGCTATAGTAAAAATGATATATAGTAACCATTCCTAAGTTCATTTATAAGTAAAATATATTCATATGAATGCAAACAACAACATTAGTATCCATCTTTTGAACAGACAGGCCCTCAGATGTATTTGAACATGAGTACAGGTGGCACTTGCTGTGATCTTCACATTCAGACATCTATGTGTGTGACTGAAGTGTTTAAATACTTTTTGGTGTCACAGCATATCTAAAGCAAGTTACTTTCACTACTAAAAGCTCTTTGGTGCATTGGTATGTGGAACAGGTTTTCTCAGCCTGTGGCAATGTCACAACAGAGCAAAGTTCTCTGAGCGGAAGGGCAAGAACCGACTTGCTTCAGGTTTGTTTTCCGCTGGACAGAAACTTGGGCTCAGAGGCGAACATTTGCAAACAGCCAAGAGCCTTTCATTGCCTTGCAAAACATCATGTGGAAACACTCCATATTTAGCTCAGACATGCTTTAGTTTCTTTGTTCTGCTGGGTCCAAAGTTTCACCTCTAAGTCCTGCTGGTCATGGGAGCTTGGCAGAATATTGTAATGTAGGCCAGGTGCAGAATACAAGCTACTGGAGTTGGCACAGCCTTTGCTAGCACTGATACTCTGTTGCCAAATCTAAGCATGGGGTTCAAAACGTTAAATAACAGTGCGCCGCAAGGTCAGATACTTGACAAGAACTGAAAGCTGACAGAAATGCGTGTGGAATGAATGGAATCAATGGAATGATTTGTGCAACATGAGGAGCCATGATTATTTCATTAGTGAAGTGTGTTTCTTTTGTTTCATACTCAATCAAATACCTTTGTTTTTATGCCTTCTTCAAACAGCTGTAATGAATTTCTTTCCTTAATCATCACCACTAGGGCCTATATTTGTCCTGATTTCCAGAAAGACGATAACAAAACAACCTTTTAAAAAAAAGATAGTTTCCTGCATTGCAAAAGAACATCTTGAAAACGTCCAAATAGCAACGTTTCATATTCTTTTAAGCATGCATTTTCACCAAATTTAGATGAAAACAAAAGCCCAAAACACTTAGATTCAAGATATATCTCCTGAAATAATATTCTGTGTGTTATGCAATTTTGTTTTGGGACTGCATGTTTGGATAGAGAAATAGACTCATCCTGTCATACACTGTATGTGTGGAGGTGATTTAACTATCCAAATCTGAAGACATGACAGGCTCAAAAAGCATCTTAAACACAGATGTATGTATCACTAAGCAACTGGGTGGGTAATTTGAGTGGAACAGATTTTGCAGCAATCTAAAGCGCCACCTGGTGGTTTAAAACAGTAATGCATAAACATAAAAAATGCAGTGTGAGAACTGACAGAAAGATATATTCACCCTAAAACACACTCACAGAGCATAAGACAGGTGTACTGCAAGTCTAACACAATGTGAATATACTTAAACAGAATAAGGGTTACCAAAGTGTGAGAATGAAGCACGAATCACCCAGAGACAGTGTATTACTGTGATCAATCACCTGCTGTCCACATGAGCGTGAGATGATGAATGACTTATATATCTCCCAACAAGCAGCAGCAATATCTCACTGCTAGATGCACAATATCACAGATATGGGCTGGCATTAATGAGTGAATCAATCAATCAATCAATCAAATCAATTAATCAGGCAGAGTTTACTATAAAACGAAGATCTTTTATCATTTACTCTCCGTCTTGCAGTTCCAAACCAGAATGACTTTTTCTTTCTTCGGAGCGCAGAAGTTTAGCAAAATGTCCAGGCTTCTATTTTCTATATTCTAAAAGACTGATGTTGAAACACAATTTCTGGATGAAACAAGTTCAGAAACTGCATCATAGAGAAAGACAGCACAATAAACCTGATGTCACATGACCACTCATACTGGGTCAGTAGAAGTCTGAGTAAAAGCCATTCAATTCTCTACACAATAGGACAGAAACAGCGTATCACTTAGAGAAGTGACGTGATGACAGCAGTTAGTGGTGAGTGTGGCGGTGAGCGAATGGAAGAGGACTGTCGGTAATGGCCTCTCGGATTGCTCTGGATGACTCAGAAAATACATCTCAGAGCTTGTTCAGGATTTGACCGTTTCATTTTTTTGCCATTCAATCACTAATCTGCAACAAAGAGCAAAACAATATTACAAAACAGTAGTGCAATATTTAAGCACCAATTAAAATAACAATAAATTAAAAAAAAAAATCCAAGTATAAAAGTTGCTGGCACAATGTTTTCTAAGGCATTGCTAAGCAGTTTATAAGGTGTCATGGGAGCTTTGAGTGCATGATATTCTGATCTCTAGAAATGGCTCGAGTCCCTACTTTAACCCTTCAAGCCATGAAGGCATTTTTAGAAATGTTTTTTCTGAGTGACATACACAAAAGTAAAGACTCATAACTCCAAAACTGTAGCAAGGTTGTCCCATAGAACATTTTTTTACATTTTTAGAGAGAAAAACTGATTACATTGGACATGTATTCATGCTGAGAAACTGCTGATAAAGTACAAATAATATATAATTTTTTATTGTAATTTTACAATTTAATTTTTTGTGGTGATAGTTACAGCATTTGAAACCAAGGTAGCCTATTTGTTTAGCCCTTGAGGAAGATCTTGTGATCAACACGAGATTATGTTGATTTTGGACTCATTTCAATCTGGAGCATTCAGTTTAAGTAATGATGTGCCATTTTATACAATCAATGCATGTTTCATGAAGTTATAAGTGAAAATTCTACGTGAAATCTTTTAGTTAGCATCTGTGCGCCTGTGGGGTTTTATGTGTCATGAGGAATATCTCGTAATAGACTCACTGGATTATGTTGATGCTGAATGAATTGTGGACTCATATTAATCGTGAGAACCTGCTGTAAATAATGATGTGCCATTTTCCACAGTCGGAGCATGTTTCATGAAGTTACGAGTGAAAACGTGACAAATGCAGCATACACATATTATTTACATATGGGTCTCACATGGCTTCACGTACAAAAACTCGCTCAAGTTTAGTCAAAGCCAAAAACAATTATGCTTGTTGTAATCTACTCTGTGAGACCTTTCAAATGACTATCTGAGCTGTATGATGTTTTTGACACATTGCAGTACATAGTACAAAAAAGTAATTCATAAATTATGAAAACTGGCGACATTCATTGACTTTCAAATGACACCTATTTTGTGTTGATCAAAGCAGTAGTTTTGAAAAATATGATTATTAATTTTGTTTTTGTAGCTAGCTGTCACGCGTGTGCAGGAAACTCTGGTTTAGAGGGACTACTCAGCATTCATTAAGAGTTGATCAAAATGGTTGCTTAGTAATTTGATTATGATTTTTTTTTTTTGCAGGGGGTGGTGTACCGCCAGCGGTACACTTCGGGATTAAAGGTTTAATGATAAGGAATCCAACAGCACTTTACGCGACTACAGATGCGATGCGACAAGATTCCAGCAACAAGCAATATGTCTGTCCACACCAGATGCAATGCGAATATGAGACAAGACAAAATCCATTAAAAATAACAGCCAATCAGAAGAGCGTGTTGGCAGAGTTTTTGCCAACGCACTGCACTTGCAAAGAAATACAAACCCGATTCCAAAAAAGTTGGGACGCTGTACAAATTGTGAATATAAACAGAATGCAATGATGTGGAAGTTTCAAATTTCAATATTTTATTCAGAATACAACATAGATGACATATCAAATGTTTAAACTGAGAAAATGTATAATTTTAAGGGAAAAATAAGTTGATTTTAAATTTCATGGCATCAACACATCTCAAAAAAGTTGGGACAAGACCACTGTGTGGCATCCCCTCTTCTTTTTATAACAGTCTGCAAACGTCTGGGGACTGAGGAGACGAGTTGCTCAAGTTTAGGAACAGGAATGTTGTCCCATTCTTGTCTAATACAGGCTTCTAGTTGCTCAACTGTCTTAGGTCTTCTTTGTCGCATCTTCCTCTTTATGATGCGCCAAATGTTTTCTATGGGTGAAAGATCTGGACTGCAGGCTGGCCATTTCAGTACCCGGATCCTTCTTCTACGCAGCCGTGATGTTGTAATTGATGCAGTATGTGGTCTGGCATTGTCATGTTGGAAAATGCAAGGTCTTCCCTGAAAGAGACGATGTCTGGATGGGAGCATATGTTGCTGGATATACCTTTCAGCATTGATGGTGCCTGTCCAGATGTTTAAGCTGCCCTCATGCAACTCGCACTCACACTCATGCGACCCCATAGCATCAGAGATGCAGGCTTCTGAACTGAGCGCTGATAACAACTTGGGTTGTCCTTGTCCTCTTTAGTCCGGATGACATGGCGTCCCAGTTTTCCAAGAACTTCAAATTTTGATTCGTCTGACCACAGAACAGTTTTCCACTTTGCCACAGTCCATTTTAAATGAGCCTCGGCCCAGAGAAAACGTCTGCGCTTCTGGATCATGTTTAGATATGGCTTCTTTTTTGACCTATAGAGTTTTAGCCGGCAATGGCGAATGGCACGGTGGATTGTGTTCACCAACAATGTTTTCTGGAAGTATTCCTGAGCCCATGTTGTGATTTCCATTACAGTAGCATTCCTGTATGTGATGCAGTGCCGTCTAAGGGCCCGAAGATCACGGGCATCCAGTATGGTTTTCCGGCCTTGACCCTTACGCACAGAGATTGTTCCAGATTCTCTGAATCTTTGGATGATATTATGCACTGTAGATGATGATGATAACTTCAAACTCTTTGCAATTTTTCTCTGAGAAACTCCTTTCTGATATTGCTCCACTATTTTTGGCCGCAGCATTGGGGGAATTGGTGATCCTCTGCCCATCTTGACTTCTGAGAGACACTGCCACTCTGAGAGGCTCTTTTTATACCCAATCATGTTGCCAATTGACCTAATAAGTTGCAAATTGATCCTCCAGCTGTTCCTTATATGTACATTTAACTTTTCCGGCCTCTTATTGCTACCTGTCCCAACTTTTTTGGAATGTGTAGCTCTCATGAAATCCAAAATGAGCCAATATTTGGCATGACATTTCAAAATGTCCCATTTTCAACATTTGATATGTTATCTATATTCCTTTGTGAATAAAATATGAAGTTTATGAGATTTGTAAATTATTGCATTCCTTTTTTATTCACAATTTGTACAGTGTTCCAACTTTTTGGGAATCGGGTTTATATATAATATATATGTATTTGTGTGTATGATCCATATGTATAAATATGTGTATATACACACATACACATATACATATATAATATATGTGTTTGTATGTACCTATGTATGCATTTATATATATATATATATATAATATATATTCTTTCAATTAAAAAATCACCCACTTCATTCCACGTCATGACTCCGCCCCCACTGCGTTCCTGAAACAGCATTTCTATCATTGTCAATAATGCCTTGATTGCGATTTGTAAGGCTACAGCTCTCTAATAACCAACACACATTTTATAAATGAAGCATTTAAATGCTGAAAGCAGACTCTTTTACATTATACGCAGACCAAATACGACCTGTATCCTACTATAGCAAAGGCTGAGCTCATGCTGACGTTGCCTGGTAACCTTCCCGGAGCGTCTAGTCACATTATTTATTCCATATTCACAAGCCACGCCCATTAGCTCTCTGATTCGCTAACTGACTCAATTACGGCTGCTCATTGAACGCCATTATACCATTATTAAAATACATACAGAGTGACTGAAACAATCTTTGTCACAGAACAGATTTGTTTGTTCACACTGAGTTGACAGTTTTCCTTTATTTTCAAGGTAAAAGGTAAATCCACTGTCGCTTTCAATACGGCTATGAAGGTAACGCAAAATGCTTTTCAAACTCACATTAGGCGCTTTTAACATTAAATAAAGCACACAAACAGTACCTGAGATTATCATTATCATACATTGTACAAACTGGTCTGATGAAAAATAGAATCCCTCTGAGGTTTGTGTCACAGTGCAGCAGTGGGAAAAAACTCAATCAATATGTGCTGGTGAAAAGGTACGTCAGGATCTATCTGTCAGAGTCTAACCCATCATTGTAAACTCTTCGCTTTCTGACATGCACACACTTCCATGTTTAAAAGAGCTGTCTGTTTTTCACTGCTTCCTCAAGGGCAATTCCTTTTGCATTTGACACACTCACACATATTGACAACTGACAAAAGCAAAGAGAAACACACTTCCCTTTATTCACATACACACACAACCTCGTTCCAAAAGCCATTTGGAGCGCAGCCGAGAACTCAGTACCGGATGACAGAAAAGAAGAGCTATTGTTCTTCAGTCAACCAAAACAAAATCGCCTCTGAGAAACCACAACAAGTGCTCATCAAGCATGCCACTGAATCCTTGATGAAGGTTGTGCCATTGCCTAAAGATCAGGCCTCAAACCTGTCGTATGGCTTCAGAAGAAGCCTTTTTGTTTGTCGTTTATGAAGTTCAACAGCACATGAAGCACCTGGTCACCATTCACTTCCAAGGAAAAGAGCAACCAGGACATTCTGCCTAGCATTAACTTTTGTGTTCCAAGGAAGAAATATACAGGTTTGGATTGACATAAGTAAATGATGACTGAATTTTTGCAAATATAGAGTCCAGTTACCATATAAACATTGACTACCAATGTGCTTTCACATAAAGATGAATGTTTGTTCTGAAAGGGATAATTATCAATCCTTGTGATTGATAGAAGTCTTTGCAGTGTGCACGATGCAAAAGGCTAAGACGGGCTGAAAGGATTGAAGTTGTGAGAGTTAGAGACAGAGAGATGGATGGAAAACGATATCTAACTCTGCACAGAGATATTTCCATACATTACTGTCCTCTTTCATCAACTACAGCCTAAACTCACAGTCAGCAGAGAACAGTAGATTTCGGTCCCTAGATTTCGGTTCATTCTCGTGTTACGCAGCATGTTTGAGCTTTCCTCAAGAACCAATGAGGTTCATTCTCGTGTTACGCAGCACGTTTGAGCTTCCTCTAGAAACAATGAGGTTCATTCTCATGTTACGCAGCACGTTTGAGCTTCCTCAAGAACCACTGAAGTTTGTTCTCGCACGTTAAGCAAGTATGGTTGAGCTTCCATTTATGTTTGCTGATCAATGTGTACATGTGAATAAAAGCCTAAATTCAATCATATAAAAAGTTAATCATATAAAGCGATCATGTCTCTCAGAAAAGTTGGACTAAACAGCTCAATTCATATGGATATGGATCTCTTTATGAATTTTAAAGAGTCAAAGTGGTAGTTGCTTAACTGTCAATAGAGGGAGAGAAATCTCTAATATTTCATTAAAGGTGCCATCGAATGAAAAATTTAATTTACCTCGGCATAGTTGAATAACAAGAGTTCAGTACATGGAAATGACATACAGTGAGTCTCAAACTCCATTGTTTCCTCCTCCTTGTATAAATCTCATTTGTTTAAAAGACCTCCGAAGAACAGGCGAATCTCAACATAACACTGACTGTTACGTAACAGTCGGGGTGTAAGCCCCAATATTTGCATATGCCATCCCATGTTCCCAACATTATGAAAGGCATTAGACAAGGGCAGCCAGTATTAACGTCTGGATCTGCACAGGTGAATCAACAGACTAGGTAAGCAAGCAAGAACAACAGCAAAAAATGGCAGATGGAGCAATAATAACTGACATGATAGATGATATCATGATATTTTTAGTGATATTTGTAAATTGTCTTTCTAAATGTTTCGTTAGCATGTTGCTAATGTACTGTTAACTGTGGCTAAAGTTACCATAATTTCTTACTGTATTCACGGAGACAAGAGCCATCGCTATTTTCATTTTTGAAAAATTGCAGTCTGTATAATTCATAAACACAACTTCATTCTTTATAAATCTCTCCAACAGTGTAGCATTAGCTTTAGCCACGGAGCACAGCCTCAAATTCATTCAGAATCAATGTAAACAATATAACAGTATACAATACTTACATAATCCGACGCATGCATGACGAACACTTTGTAAAGATCCATTTGAGGGTTATATTAGCCGTGTAAACTTTGTTTATGCACTGTTCAAGGCAAGCGCGAGCTCCGTGGGCGTGGAGCACGAGAATTAAAGGGCCAGTAGCCCTGAATCGGCTCATTTATAATGATGCCCCAAAATAGGCAGTTAAAAAAAAATAATAAAAAAAAATCTATGGGGTATTTTGAGCTGAAACTTCACAGATACATTCAGGGGACACCTTAGACTTATATTACATCTTTTTAAAAAAACTTCTAGCGCACCTTTAACATATCTTCATTTTGGAACAACATGAGGGTGAGTAACTGATGACTTTTTTTGGTGAACTGTCCCTTTAAATAAACATTAATACATTAAATATAATTTAAGTTACAATAAATGTTTTATTTTAAAAACAATTTAAAATTTATTTTACAGTAAATTGTATTTAAAAATTAAAATGTTTACTTTTTAAAATATGACTTTATTTTTATATATTGTAAGGTAAGTTACTATATAACTATATAAGTTACAGCAATCTACTCTCTAAAAAGCCCATTCAAGTTGTATTTTTAAACTTGGCCACATGATGGTGCTCATTGGTCAATCCTCAAGTGTCATACCTGAAGAGATTTGACACTCTCTTACAAGACTGCAATTTTAACTTCTAATCTTATCATCTTGGTTGAATGTAGGACCCTTATAAAAAGAGAAAAAACAGCATTACACTTACACCGTCTCTATTACAGGGCTAAAATTGAGGGCTGAAGCCGAGCCAGGGAGCGTGTTGGCAGCCGTACAGGAAGCCTGCTATCATTGGGTTTGCAGGCTCGACTCAGACAGCGCTGAAGGATGATACACACACTGATACTGAGATGAGACAGAGACGGAGCAGAGAGGATGACTGGAGACACTTTATTCTCCCTCAGTCTGAGACTAAAACATATCAGCATTTTCAGTTGGCGTAGATCATTTCAACCTTCTGCATGGTTATGACATGACGTGGTTTTGACATCTAAGACCAAAGATTGATGAACATTCAGTTTCCAAACTGGAATAAAATCAAACTTGTAGTCCTAAATCAAAGTATTTCTCAAAGATTTAGTGTTAGTTTGGCCCCAGCTTCCATTAAGCTTTGCTTGAGCTATCCATTGTAATGCTACAGCGTTGTGGATAGATTCTAATGCACTGCTTTGCAGTTTATAAGGTGTCTTGGGTGCTTTTTTTGGGGGGGTCGCTAGGGTGTTCTAAATGGTTGCTACGTGGATGCGTACTAGCCCAAGTCAGTCAAGTGTGTATCATATTCTAGTCTCTAGAAATGCATCCTTAATGTAAAAATTTTCACCCATTTTTATCATCCAAAGGCTAAATTCTTAAATTCAAATAGGAATAGCAATGCATTTGAAGTATCATTCATGTCAACAACAGAAACAGTGTGAGACGAGTTATGCATCGAAATGAAATAATTGTAGGATTATTAAAATCCCTTACCATAAGTACAAGAAGTATAGTGATGCTTGTCTTAGCAACGTCAAATGACAAAGTAAATACGAAGAAAGACTAAGTGGGATCAAAACAAGATATTTACTGAGGGGGGACGGGATTACTGAACGGTCCTATACTAATTAGAACGCAATAAATCCACACCAAACTACAGAAATATTCTCTCCTCATATCCATATTGCCGCAAACGGCAAACAATTCATCACAGAAGGAAAAATTCATCATGTTTGATAGAAAAATAATAAAACGAAAACAAAACGGTGGCATATTACAATAGCCCATATGAAATCCAGTCACCAGGCGAATGGTTATATAAATCATAACTCTTTCTGCAGTAAGCCTTCCTGTCATATTTCATAAAAGTGGTGCTAGCGACAAAAACACGTCTTTGCCACCTTAGTATGGTTCATTCCGATTCAGTGTGTGGTGAAACTGCTGATTGGAGAGAAAAAGACTGAGAGAGAGGAAGGCGCAGAGAATGAATAAGGAAGACGAGATGAGGGAAGATTTGCAGTGACATCTGTATCATCTCCAGCAGTGTATAATGTCAGTAAAGTTTGGCTTTAACTTTCTCAACAAATAGTTTTAATGGCCAATTACACAAATGAAGTTTCCCAGTGCCACGGCACGTATGACCCTCGAGACAGAGAGCATCAAACCTGACGTGACGGCAGCATTCGACCAACTGCTCCAAACGAAAGTGCGAGATCAAAAACTCCCTCATTAAAAAGTCTCCTGTCGCCACACCTCTAAGACAACGGATTAGGATCCTGATCCTGTTGCAGACAAAAGCGTGACATAAATATTGAAACATTTTTAAAGCTCTGTTTGGATTTATTTCACCTCTAAAAGGCTAATCTGCTGTATTTAAAGGCCCACTGAAGAGTGTTGGAACGCGCAGCATTATTCAATGTGTTGACGTAATTTCAACTGAAACAGGAAGGCAGGGCGATAAATCGAACAGCCCCTTTTTTAAAAATAGCCAATAGCGTTTTGTTTATGTTACAGCTCGGCCAGAGCCGTTAGACTCTGTAAAACCTCTTTGTGGTGAGCAGGCCGGAGCTCCTCCGTGAGAGACTCAAGGCCGGTGCGCCTCGCAGGTGAAGCTCATTATCTCTCGCGTCACCGGCCTCACGGCGTTCCCTCACGGCTCTCTCCCGCCCTGCTCGCCACACTCTGTTTCCTTCTAATCTCTAACCGTCTCTCCTCCGAATGTCCTTTATATCACTTTAATATACAGCATTCTGTGCAGAATTCAAATGGGTCCAATACCTTTTGTGGTCTGTGGTCAATCAGAAGGCGCAAATCGAATCATATGATTTCGAGCGGTTTCAATATAGCGGCGCGCTGATCGATTCAGATTGAGATTTTTAAAATAAAAGATGGAGTACGATGAAATGGATCAGCCTGTCCTACTAACATTGAATGGCAGAAGAAAACGTTATTTACCTCAAAACTCTTGCCTGTCATAAGGCAAAATAGCCTACAGTGGAAATGGCTTGGTTGCAATTGTATCATGCACTCATAACAGTTCTTTGTGCAGTGCCGTTACTTTGAAGGAATTGGATTTATTATACATCAAACAACAGCTCTATTTCGCCAAAGACAAAGTCAAACAAGATGCCATTCTTCTGTCTCATGTGGAAGCTGTGCCATGTGAACGGAGGAGGCAAAAAGTGCTGAAATCAGAGTCAAGCCCTGTTTATAATTATTATTTTTTAATTATCACCAGAAATTCCATTGTGCTTATCCATGCAAAACTAGTACCACAATGCTAGGATAGTTGTCAGAGATCAGAGAGTCAAAAAAAAAAATCAATCGGTTACACTTTATTTCGCTAGTCCACTTTAGACATTCTACTAACTATAAGTAACTTGGCAACTACATGCCAACTAACTCTCATTACAGTATTAGTATACTGTAGTAGAGACTGTTAGGTTAGGGTTAGTAGAATAAGTTGATGTAGTTGCAAAGTTACTTATAGTCAGTAGAATGTCTGTTAGAGCATCAAAATAAAGTGTTAGCAGATATTAAGCAGTCTACTAATACTCTAATGAGAGTCAGCTGACACGGAGTTGCAAACTTACTTATAGTTAGTAGAATGTCTCAAGTGGACCAGTGAAATAAAGTGTTTTCTATGGTTCAGGAGCCGGATTCATGAAAAACTTGAAGAAAGAAGTTAAGAAATTTCTTTAGATAAAAATGTTCCAATGTGCAATTCTTGAAAAAACCTTACAAAAAGTTCTCAAATGTCTACTTTAAGAGATGATTTACTAACCCTCAAGCCATCCTAGTTGTATATGACTATCTGAGTTATATTAAAAAATATTCTGGCTCTTCCAAGCTTTATAATGGTAGTGAATAGAGGATATCTTGCCTTCAAAAGTGTCACTAAAGCCGATTAGCTGAAACAATCTAAGACTGAACTGAACACACATAACGACTGTTTCCTTCGACTGGAGCCGATTTATATACTCACATGGAATTTGAACAGCGACTGTAATCGCAGACTGAACGCAACTGGCTCTGACTGGACACGTTTGAGCGCGATCAGTCATAAGCATCAATTTACATTCAAAATCGGCCTTACAATCGTTAAGTATGTGCGCGGCTTAACCACAGAACTACAAGATTTGATCAACTGGATGACTTGTAATCCAAGGCCTACATGCCAATCAACCTCAAAGCCCTTCCGGAGGGGCTTCTCAGAGAGGATTATGGGATACGAATTGGACAGGCGCTGACCCAAAGCCCTGCTGAGCCTGCAGTGCGTCTGTCCAATTCAAACTCTGATCCAGCTCTCAGACAGAAGATAGCAGCATGCAATTCAATATCTCTCTGATAGATTGAATTATGTAATCTAACGTTCCCCAAAACATCATAATTCTGACAAATGGTTCCGGTCCTGAAACATTTGATCAGCATATTTTTGAGTGTTTGTAAATAAACAGTGTTATCTTTGGCCAAAAAGGGCCATTTGTCACGCCGTTCACTGTCTTGACTTTTATTACAAGTAGAACGGTTGGGTTTTCTGTTGAAAGGCTCATGACTCAAGCTGTCAGCAGATGGCACTGTGGCTCAGTGACAGATGCGCAGTCATTACAAGTGTGCGAGAGAATGCAATTACAACCACTGGGGGAAACAATTAAGTGTTAGAGGTAGAGCTCCCTACACCGCTGCAGTCTGGGAGAGAGCCCACTTCTGTGCTTCTCAGCTTTAGTGCCCGCAGGCGATGGCGAAGAAGAGGCATAGATGGAGAGTAAGAGAGAGACCCTCTGGCAGTGCTGCTGTGCTATAGCCACTAATAGGCTGCAGCATGCTTCAGTGGAAGGGTGTTTGATAGCAGCAGTGTGAGGGAATGTGCATGTGTAGAAAACCATAGCACATCGATGACAATATAAACAAGGTTTTTACATTTTCTTAAGGGAGTCTGAGTGGTGTTTGCACATGCAAAATTCACAGCTACAGTGCTGCTATGCGTTTGGTAAGCATGTTCCTATTTTGTTCCTAAGATGTGTTTTGCTACTTGCAATATACTGTAGTTGCTATGGTGTTCTTGGTAGTTGCATGGGTGTATATTTCATAACAGTTGGAGACAATAAACACAACATTTCTCAAGAGCAATTTTTGAATGGGACACAGAGAAAAGCCCTTACGTCTATTATTAGTGTAGGACATTGGAGTTTTCCCCTCTTTTCCACCTTGGTGTGTGGCTTAACACTGCGTATAACACTGCTAACACCAACTATCGCAGCAAGCCTAGAAGGGGAGGTTTTTTTTTGCCCCATTTGAGTTTGTATATTTTTACTACTTACACAGTTATTTAAGTATATATCATTATATTATTTACAAAACACAGTGTGGTTTTTAATGATTTTTTTTTTTTTACCCTCAGATGGGGTAGGTCCTGACCCCCGATGATTTACGCCTATGGGTAGTTGCTAGGGCATTGCTATGTGTTTTAACTTGTTGCTGTTCCTATACAATTTCAAAGGTGTTCTGGGTATTTCTTAACTTGCAGTTGCTTGGGGCGTTTCCTGGGTGGTTGTCAAGGTATTACTAAGCAGTTGCCATAGTGTAATTGTTAGTTGCTAAGGCATTGCTATGTAGTTTTTAAAGGTTTTAACTTGTTGCTATGTGGTTGCCAAGGTGTTCTTTAACAGTTGGGTGTTCCAAGTGGTTGTTAACTTGTTACCTTGTGTCTGTCAGGGTGTCAATTACTAAGATGTTCTAACATATAAATTGCTACATGATTTCCAGAGTTTTTACCAAGGCATTTGCTATATGGTTGTTAAGTTGATCTAAGTGTTTTAGCTTGTTGCAATATGGTTGCTATAGCACTCTTGGTAAGGGCATTTCTGTGCAGTTTCTAAGGTGTCCTATGTGGTTTAAGCTTGTTGCTATGTAGTTGGAATGGTGTTCTGAGTAGTTGCCTGGGCATTGCCATGAGTTTTCTAAGTTGTTCTTAGTGTTTTTCGCTTGTTGAACGTCAGGACATTCCTATACAGTTGCAAAGGTATTCAGGGTGGTTAACATGTTACTGTGCAGTTGCTAGAATTTCCTGGGTGGCATTCAAGGTTTGTTTGTTTTCGTTTCTATTTGGTTGGTAGGGTGTTTGCAAGGGATTTGCCACAAAAATGCTGTGAGGCAAGTTACATGCTACAGGTTAATAGTTAAAGGGTAAGTTCACCCAAAAATGGAAATTATTCCATGATTTACTCAACCTCAATCCATCCTAGGTGTATATGACTTTCTTCTTTTAGTAAAACACAAGAGTTATATTAAAAAATATACTGGCTCTTCCAAGCTTTATAATGGGAGTGAATGGTACCTTTGATTTTGAGGCATCCATCTATCATAAAAGTTATCCATATGACTCCAGTGGGTCTTCTGAAGCGAAGCGATGGGTTTTTGTGAGAAAAATATCCATATTTATAACTTTATGAACTATAATCACTGACTTCTGGTAACGGCCGTACGCGGGTCTAGTTCCGGCAGAAGAGTGACCTCTGACCAAACACATGACATACTGATGAACGTTGAAGCGCAGAGGATAGAGCACAACAAAATACCAGGTCACAAATTATGAGGAGCTTGAGTTTGTTGCCCAGCCCTATTTGTTTGAACCACAAGAGGCATCTAAGCCTATGCCACTCCTACTACCTATCAGAGGTCAGAGGTCACTCTTCCGCCAAAACTCGGCTGTAACCAGAAGTCAGTGATTATAGTTTATAAAGTCATAAATATGGATATTTTTCTCACAAAAATGCATCGCTTCGCTTCAGAGGGTCTTCATTTACACTCTGGAGCCGTATGGATTACTTTTTATGATGGATGGAAGTGCTTTTTGGGTTTCAAAAATGAAGGTACCATTCACACCCATTATAAAGCTTGAAAGAGCCAGGATATTTTTTAATATAACTCAGATTGCGTTTGGATGAAAGAAGAAAGTCTTCTACACCAAGGATGGCTTGAGGGCAAGTAAATTATGGGATAATTTTTGGGTGAACTGTTCCTTTACGGTTAGTGATTTGAACAAACCCTAAGTATGAGTTACAGTAACAGTGATGCTTGACTTAGCAAAACTACTAACAAATGTCCAAATCTGTATGTGCTATGTGCAAGCATATGAGGGTGTGTGACAGCAAGAGAATGATAAAGAGTCATGTTGTGGGTGTGTGTGGGCTGAAGTCGCCACACTGAGTGAGTCTGTCTGGTTATTAGTGTATATGTGAAACAGTGCAGTATAACTGGTTTACTGCATCAATCTCGCCATTGTGAAAGCACCTGCACTTTACAGCACACACAGTGCTACTCACGATTTCATCAACCATTTCATAGCTTATCATAAAGTTCTGTCAATCAGCAGTAAACAGGGATTGTTTCTTGAGCTAGATGTCACTGTGTACTTACCTAGCGTGAATCCAGTGGATAAAAGAAAGTGGAAGAAGACACCATCCCAATCAGTCCATTTAGCAACAGCCATCAAGTGGTTTTCAGTTACCTGTGGTCAAGAGTTCACATGTGTGGTTTACTTAAGATCAATTTGTCTTGACCTCCTCTTTGACTTGCTTCAGTCTTTGAGACACCTTCCAAACCATCACACGTTGTCTAAAGTCTAAGGTTGACTACATGTAAGAAAAAAAGTCCTTCAGCATCTGTTTTAGCTGTGGAAATAAAGAGAGCATTAGATCGACGCAGGGTGTTTGCACAGGATGAGAAAAATGAGCAGAAACGGTGGCCAATAAGTGCAGGCCACAGCATGATTAAATGCTGCAGTTACTTCTGCCATATCCCAGCAATTTCTGTTTATAGTTGTTTGTAAAAAGTCGCTCTGAAAGGGGAACATTAAAGCTTGCAGGCACTGAGCATCGCTGTAACTAATCTATTTGAATTCAGTGCATTGAGTTCAATTCATTGTACAATTACGACACTGTAAATAAAGAGATTAGGGTTGGAATAATGCGGCAAATATGCTGCAATGCACATACACATGAGTACGGACACGCATCTGAACTAATAAAATATATATTTAGTACACAAGAACGCACATACACATGTCTGGGTCATAAGTTCACCCTACAATGTGTTTAAAGAAAACACAAGTTATCTTAAAAACAAACACATTTTCCCCATAAATTGTCTTATAATTGCTTATTTTTTTGTCCTGGTTATGAGGTGAAATGTGACCTGGACTTGTTTGCATGAGATTCACCCACACGTGGTGCAGTGCATTAACAGAAAGTGACTCAGTCTCAACTCTTTCTATCATCTCCTTGTAACACAGACTGACACCAAACACTTGTACTCGCCTGCAATTATCTTACCAGTGCACGCACAAAAACTCTCAGTACAGACAGTCCTTCACACACAGACAGGAACTGATGTGGATTATGGTGCAATGTGCATTATGGGCAATCGAAGGGGGAGGGAAACGATCAGGTCGAAGTGTGACACAAGTCCATACTTATATCTGCAGTGCTCTTCACTTCAAACTACAAAAACAACAGAAATTGAATGAAAAGCAGACTGGTGCTATCGACTGAAGGACTGGGTAGAACATGTGTTCCAGATAAAGAGTAAGGGATGAAAGGGAGAGAGAGAGGAGGAAGAAAGCAAGAAAAAAAATAAAACATTTCAATTTTAATACAAAGGGAAAGTTTTTTTCCCTTTCGAAGTGGAACTTGTAGAGTTGATGCTATCAGCGTGACCGGTGTCTGAAGCATGTGTAAACAAATCATTAGCTTTTTTGTCTTCAGGAGCCGCTTGTTTGTATGCACATGTAAGATGAAAGCTGGAAGCATTCCTTGCATTGCATTCGCGGTAAGTGCTGTCCTTGCTTCATTCTTTCCCGAGGGATGAGAATCCAGCGTTTGCACAGAGTGTATTGGCCCTCAAGGGATTTAGAGGCACTCTCCTAGTATTGGGAGATATTGACTTAGGGAGTGGTGCCACTATTCAGCCTATATGAGCTATATTGGATGCGCCCTTGCTCTGACTTTGGCCAAGAAATCAGTAGAGTCAATTTATGCTAGGACCACTAATGTCTGCGCATGTTTAGTGAGGTAGGCATTCCCCTCAGCATGACATAGTGGGTATTGGTTCCCCATAGTGTCAACTCCACTTCGATAGGGAACATCTCAGATTGAGTATGCGACCCTGTTCCGTGCAACGCTGCGTCTCGTTGCCATGCTTCAGGCTTACCTGCACGTCTCCTTCAGACAAAAGATCTGATGATGTGTATTACAGGAGCCCTTTTATAGTCACATGCACTCCACTTGTGATGTCATGGACTGTCATCTGCCAATGATAATTGGCGATTGTTTACATGTGCTTCAGACACCAGTCATGCTGATGCCGTTCCCCATAACTCCACGACGCAGCATCTCACTCCCCTTGTCAGGGAACCGGGTTGCATATGCAACCAGAGACGTTTTCTTAGGGCATTGGCATTTATTCCTTTTTTAAGCATAAGCATTGTTAAAATGTTTCTCTAAAAAATAAGAAGTCTTCAATGCTGAATGATGCCACATCAATCTGCATATTTAAGACAATAAATAACCATATTATTGATGCTTGCTAAGGCAAAATTTGACCAAAGATTTAAACAACCCCCTCAGAAATTATGAAATACATACACTGCAAAAAATTATTTTTGTCTTGTTTTTCAGTAAAATATCTAAAATTCTTAAATCAAGATACATAAAGTTGTTTTATGAAAAATTAAGTGAATTTATGCTTAAAAGAATAACAAATATCTGCCAGTGCAGTTAAGATATTTGTACTGTTAAAAAAAAAATAAAAAAACCTGATCATTTTTTGGCGGTGTATCATTATTATTCTTCATTTTGCAGACACTTTCTTATACAGAATATTTATGGTGCATTTTGCTACAGGGACAATTCTACTGGAGTACAAATGTGATCTGAAGTGCACAATCAGGTACATGGATCCCTTTTGGGTTTGAGCCGACAATCTTTTGGTTTTCAGTGCAGATCTTTAACACTAAGCCAATCCGCCTGCATATCGTGCCACTTACTTATGCATTGATTCAGTCTACCTTTAGGTTATGCTTTATACTGCAGACCACAGATCCATTGTTTCTCCGCATTATGCTAAACTATTAACATATAATATAAGGTTAATGATCACAGGTGGCTTCCTCTCTCTCTGGAGAGTTTCCTGCGCTCAAATATTGATGGAGGCGTCAGAGAAAGGGAGCGGTGAATCTCCCCTCCCGCAGGTGCTGGAGTGTTTGGTGGAGGTGGCTGCTGTCTCAGCAGTGCTTCAGGTGGATAGTGTTGCAGTCTGCTTCGATATCTGACGCTCTGCAGGGAAGGGAGACAGAAAATGAGAGGAGGGCTACAGAGAGGACAGATGGTGAAGACTTGGGCACATGGAGCTGATTCAGGAGTTTTATTAGGCACTTTGAGACAATATCCATGCAGTACACTGCAGAGGAGTTTGCATTCATTAATATTCACGTGTGTATTTATGTGTGTATTGCTGGTCATAATTCATTATCTTCTTGATTGAATTATGCCATCTGATTACTAATGTCCTCCAAAATGCCATATTCATAATTCTGACAAATGGCTCAGCGGTTTAAACATTTCATCAGCACATTTTTGAGTGTTTGTTAATAACAGAGTTATGGCTTTATTTTTTTGGAGAGAAAAAGGCCATTTTTCATGATGATCATTTTGGTGGTGTCATTTCTTTTCATAAGATGAAAGTTTGTAAAATGTGTTAATCTTTTCAACAGAATTACTCACGAAAATGTTAGCAGGGTTTCTTGATTTTGTCAAGCATAAAAGATATGAAAATGTGCATGATGAAAATAATTACAGTTTTAATTAAGACGTAGCTGATGAAAATATAAAATGTCTGAATATTTTCTCTTTAACTAAATTTTGTTGACTAAAATTTAATGGCATTTTAGCCATAGTAAAATTGGTGGGAATTTATTTAATATATGACAATGAAATATTGACTACATTTAAAACAAATACTGTGGGAGAACAAAAATGAACTGTCTGCAGCCTGTGTTTTATTTTTGCATTTGGTATGTTGACATCAGAAATCCAGGAATAACATTTTGTTTAACTCAAAAGATGACCTAGAAAATATTTTTAGACATCATATGCATTTCCGATGCAAATCTTGTTCCGAAAGCTAGGCAGTATAATTATACTGGCTTCAAAGATACCTTCTGTGGGACAAATTCTAAAGCTACATTGCTTGCACGTTCTGTGGAAAAGCCAATCCCAGAATGCATTGAATAGAAAATCAAACCAATATGATCAAAATTCTAATTATATTGGAATTCCATCTTCCTGTGCAAAAAGAGGAAGTACTAAGTTAGTGCCAGCAAGAAATAACCTTGAAAAATAAGACATTTCAAACTGAAAATTGTAAATTTGCAAGGTAGATCTGAATAATATCTAATATGAATCCAATTTGCTTTGTGTGTTTTATGACATCATGAAATATGCATGTGCCTTCATTCAGCAACATACAGTACCTGCACTGCCACAGTATTCCATCTCACGTGGGTGGTAGAAAGGTTGTAAGAAAATAATGAATGACCTGCCACTCAGAGACTGAGTGAAAACTCTGGAAAAAGGTGCAGAGAACACAGATTCACAGGAATATCAGAACACACACACACAAACACAAACATTAGGGATCTTTGCTTCCATAAACTTGGTCATAGTCCCTTTTTATTCAGCATAAACTGTATCACAGTTCAGAAATCAAACCTGCCAGCCATTGTGACAGTGTGCGGCTCTTCCTCTGAGAACATCAAATCATTTCATGCATGAGGGCACATGGGGATTCTCCAAATTGCTCTGGAAGTACAAACTTTCTCTTCAAATATTTACCGTGCTGAGAGAAACGGGGAGAGATATCATGGATGGATTTGTGAGCTAGACAACTGGAGGAAAGCGCTGAAGTATAAGACAATTTCTAAACAAGTCATCTCAGACTCTCTTTGGGGATGCACTCAACTCCCCATGTCAGCTAGAAATATGAGGAACATCGCCAGCCTCCTGGCCTCAATAAGATGAGAAAGTGGCGTGGAAAAGGAAAAAAACTGTTAGATACATCTGCTGCAAGAGTCGCTTTCACAGGCTACATCTTGCGAAACACTAGAGAGAAAGATAAACAACAACACATGGAGAACAAAACTCTACCACTGTCCTTTCACTGTTGGGGAGCAACTAACTAAAAGCAGCAAGACTACTAACCTTACATTTTCCAGTAGCATACAATAACAAGCTACTTTTTCCTAATGATTAGTTATGGTACACAAAGGTAGAGTATATCTGAGTGGAGACGGCAGCGTCGCGGATGATTTCATATACCAGTTAACATCAGCACTGAAGACTTTTAAAATCATTTTAGCCCAAAACTCGCTTTCAGATAGCAGCGAGTGTTTGAAATAACTTCTGTTTGTGATATGATGTGGATTCTGATCACTGTATAAGGCAGAAATACTTATATGTGATGCAAAAGACTAACCGCACTAACCATTACCATAGTAAACATGGTAAGTATGACGGCTTGAAGAAATCAAACAAATCATAGGCTAATCACAATCATGTATTTATTTTATTGACATCTTATCTCTTTATACCGGACTGTCTGATGTCCGTATTTAGCCTTGCTTATGTCATAAAATAAAGCAACTTCGATTTTTCTGGAGCTTCCTCTGTTTCTCTGACTGAGAGTATAACTGTATTGGGGCTGTCACTGGAAAGTGCTCCTCAGGTCGTATTTTTGGTGGAAAATATATAGAAGTGATCATTCTTTCTAAATGTAATGTAAACATAGGGACTCCTGTCCTGTGAATACAAATAAACAGAAACTGAGTAAGTACGTGTCCTCTTTCTGTTGTGAAATAACGGTAAATCCCACTTTATTTCTGTGACTAATTTGCAATCTTGACACAAATTAATTCATTATGATCGATGCATCACATATTATTGTAAAACTGTTGTAAAACAATCGATTCTTGGTTTTTAAATCTTTAAGTAAACAAGATTGCCAACAAATGGCCGCATTTATCATGTTCGTTTTGCGCTCTCGCTAGTCTACAGTGATTTCTTTCTGATTAGTTTTCTGATAAAACTACAATTTGTTGGTGAAATGAAGGGTCTGTATGACGTTGTTCCAGAGAGGTTTGTTACAAGCGGGTTTTAGTGAAGTGCTGCGGAGCTTCTGGCCCGATGTTGAAGATGCAGTGTGGTTTTGGGCTCTGTGTTACAGGCAGGCGTGAAAAAGGTGAGAAGGATATTTCCCCTCTAGGGGGGGAAGAAAAATTTAAATATTAGATATTTTAAAGCATCAATCTGATGCATTTTGAGATGCTTTTTTTGCCAACCTGGGGAGAGCTGGAGAAACTTAACTTAAGTCAAAAATTATTATGGCCTCCTTACTAAGTATGATGAAGGGGGATCTTCACTGTTGTCGATTTTCAGTCTCTTTTTAATGATAGGCTTTATGCATCTGTCAATCATCCCCACTTGCTATTTGGGGGAAGTACCTAGCGCTATGATTGGTCGAACTCTTCTTCTTTTGCTGTTGCTTGATTTGAGGACTGCACGTGCACAGAGGCGTCACCAGGTTTTTGCGTAGTTTAGAGTGACAAATCGTACCAGCATACTTTGAAGTCAAAATGCGTATCCGCTACGCAAATTGCGTACAGGTTGTCAGGTCTGCTTATTGATAGAACGGTGGACCACTTTACCTTCTGCCTCGTCAGTCCCCTCACCTCAAAATCTAAATTATTAGCGTTAGCTAATAATTTTCCACCGGAGCTTTAGCTAGCTGGCTAACGTTGCGTTCTCTCCTGCTGTGTTCAATGACTCAATTCATCAAGCTGTAGCTAATGTTAGCTAAGTCTATGTCAACAGAGCTCCTGGGTAACTTAACTTAGATATACCAGAAAATATTACAATTATTGAAACCATCACTCACCAAATTCATTCAGGTAAATCGCCGAGGCCAGGCGTGCTTTCAGCTTCTGATGGTGGTCTGCACTAGTGATGGAAGGCCCTTCGCGTTAATATTTCCATGCACTCGCGCTCCCTTCTGGCACACGCACCTGTTCGCAGTTCACTGAATATGAATCCAATTTGGTTTCAAAACGGCAAATTTCGCCGAAAGGTGAGGGATTTTCATGTATGTACAGGTCCGAGGCTATTAGTCCAGCCCGGCCCATCGAAAGCCCTATTGGCTATTGATGCGCACTGTCAGTTCACACGGTCAGTTTTTGGGATTAACAACCACATTTATTTACAGGTGTCTTTAAATGTCCAAACAGCAACTTACAGTAGTGTCTCGAATACTGGGTCTCATTCACTAAGCATACGTGTACGCATGAATTTGTGTGCGAAATCTGTGTACGAATGTTTTCATGAACAAATTGTCTGTTATTTATCAATAACTTTCAATGTATAATGTATTCTAAATTATGAAAAACTGAAAATTGAAAATGAAATTTTAAACATATAGATCTTTAATAGGATATATTAAATCATATATTGGCATATCAGTAAAAAGGTGCATTATAGCTCAAGCTGTGAGGTAGCTCTGCATAAAGATGCAGATAAGTGCATGTACAGCTATTCATAAGTCTGTAATGTTTGTATAAAAGGTTTTTATTGCATTTAAACTTCTTTTGAAGATGCCACATTTGACATTGCTCGGGGATCTTTCTGTCTTTAGAGAGCATCATGTTTACTGAGAATGATGAAAGAAAAAGGTGTGCGGAATGCCCTTATATGGACATGGTTTGGGTGCGTTTTATGTAAATTACTTACATTTAGAATACTCCGAATTCATCAACATTACAATGAGGTTCAAGTGTGGTCGCCACTCCTGTAAATAACTGAACTGTGTGTGAATGCAACCGTATCAAGGGCTGACAACCGTATTCTGCTGCTGTGTGAACGTGACCAAGTCATCTTCAAATGTTTGTCCCACTGCACATAGAAAATGTCTATCAGCTCTTTGCTAAAGAAAAAGCAGCAGGGAAGATAGCACAACAGACTAAAGATGGTTTAAAATGGAGGAGGACAGCTTTTGTTTGCTGTGTGGCCAGCCTGTTGTTCTTGCGGGTATTGTGCATATACTGGAAGGGCCGTGTGGAGGCGTTTGAGCGTATTAGAGACTGAATTGATGATGAGTCTTGAGCATTGCATCATAACACATCAAACCCTGACCACACAGATGAATTAGCACTTCCACAAGGCAAGCAAACAATAATTCATCACCATTGGTCGTGCTGAGGGATGCTTTGAGGAATGCTGGTCTAGAACTTTAGAAATGTTAAAGGGAAAGAATGAGGGGGAAAGTAGAGGAAGGAAATATAGCAAAATAACGGTTAATAAGATAAACAGGGAGATTGTAATTTTGGAAAACTATCTACGGTGATAAAAATATGAAACTGATAAAAATCTGTTTCATATCCCGCCGTGGGTGTTAATGTTTCAGGTTTCAAGTAGACAGTGTACAAGTGTGAACTAGGACAAGTGCTGATGTCATAAGTCAAGTGGGTTTGAATATTACTGACTAAACCACAGTAATGGAGGAAAATTCTGTTAATACTTTTTCAGTGTGACATCAATTGACATACTGATACATCTATTGATATATTTAACTGTCGGGGTGCTATTAGTTCACAAGATGAAATGAAACAGTTTTGGGTTGAAAACAAGACAAGTTTTTAAGAAATCGTAGGCATGAGATCTCGTCACACCCCTATAAAATGATGTTAAAACTAAGAGAAAATGGAAAAAAAGGTTTTGCATCAGTAGATCACATCACTTAAATCAATATCCTCAAGATAATTTCTATTGAGAATCTCATAATAATCCTTAGATTTGTGTCATCATAATATCAATATCTTAAAACATTCTAGATATTCAACATGTCTAAATTCATTTTTTTAGTGGACACCTGCTGGACAGAAAAAAAAAAAAAAAAGGAATTAACAGGCAGATACTGTTAATATTTCCTTGTCTGAAATGCCAATCATGGCTGTTTTCTGTGTCTTATGCAAGGTGTTATTAACCCCAACATGCATCGATGCTTAATCATATACAAAGGCACACAACTAAAATAAGAAAAAGAGGTCCATGATGTCATCAGATCTGGTCTGTAAAGAGGCAGATTGGAACAATTAGATGCCCTCTTATTAGTTGTTGGGTTAAAGCACTGCGAATGTATCATAAGTGCCTGTAAAGGGCAAGCAAAATGCCACATGCAATGAAGACTCATTTTGAGTGCTTCTAATGGAACGCTGATGCTAAATATGAATCACATATCGTTTTATGCCCACATACAGTAAATAAGAGATTTCAATGAATTGCATTTTACTGTAACGTGAAACCAGATTTGCAGTGACATGCATTAAAGGGATAGTTAACCCAAAAATGATCCCATAATCCCATACTCACCCTCAAGCCATCCTAGGTGTGTATGACTTTCTTCTTTCAGACAAACACAATCTGAGTTATATAAAAAATATCCTATATTATAAAATAGCCCAAAAAAGTGCATCCATCCATCATAAAAGTAATCCATACTACTCCAGGGGGTTAATAAATGCCTTCTGAAGTGAAGCGATGCATTTTTGTGAGAAAAATATACATATTTATAACTTTCCATATTTATAACCCAATGCATGATGTAGGAGTGGCGTAAACTTAGACGCCTCTCGCGGTTCAAACTAATAGGGCTGGGGAACAAATACAAGTTCTTCCGACATTTCTTTTTAAAAATTCTCGTTTTAGACTTCTAATTCTTGACCAGTGTTTTGTTTTGATCTATACTCTGCGCTTCCATGTTCGTCAATGTGTCATATGTCAGGTCAAGGGTTTCGCTTATGCCAGAACTCAACTCGCGTACGGCCGTTGCCAGAAGCCAGTGATTATAGTTTAATTATATTATAGTTAGAAATATGGATATTTTCCTTATAAAAATGCATCTAGGTCTTTATTAACTCTCTGGAGCCATATGGATTACTTTTATAATAGATGGATATACTTTTTGGGCTTCAAAATCTCAAGCAGCATTCATTAGAAAGCTTGGAAGAGCCAAGATATTTTTTAATATAACTCATATTGTGTTCGGCTGAAAGAAGAACGTCATATATACTAGGATGGCTTGAGGGTAAGTAAATCATGGAATAATTTTCTTTTTAGGGTGAACTATCCTTTTAAGTCAATAAATATGGAGCATTATGATTTCATGTTTTGTAAAACACCACTAAGTCATCTTTGGGAGAGATTTTTCTCAACTTCTCCATGGTTGAATTCAATTAGGAAGATGGAGACTAACATTTCGAATTCTCATCACTGAGAAAAAAAGACCTGTTAAAGCAACATGCATCATTTTAGCAGCTGCCCAGTAGATCGATAAGCTAATTGAGTCGCTAGCGCTCCATCACTCTTTCTCTCTTCATCTGCTCACACGTGATCTAATTTTGTCTGGCATGGGCAGCAACAAATTCAACTTCAGTGGATCGGACAATCAAAGGGTTTTCTCCAGTCCCACACAAATTCATTCCCAGCACTCCATCTTAATGTCAAACCATTCCTTAATAAGGTAGAGGATTGCCCTGCTCAATATTTTCCAGATAACAAAACCCCTTTTTTCACGGCCTCTTGTCACTTATAAGACCTATTCCCAGCGGGAGCCTTTTTCCTCAGAGCTTTCAGTTTCCTTTCATTCAAGACCTTCATGTTCAAAGGATAATTTACCTCAGCAGAGCGACTCTGCATCTGTCTGTTTTGTGCCCTCAGACAAGGTGCTGTAGAAGGATATTGAGTGAATGTGATTTGTGTGTTTGTTTGTGTGTTTACAGCCTTTAGATATGAGCTTGTACATTGAGAAAAATCAATAAAAATGTATTAAAAATGAAACAAAATGAACTGGAGACAGTAGAAAGGAAAGAAGCTCAGCCTTAAGTGCAAAGATGTTTAGGCAATGGTCTTCCGCACTCAAAAATAATATTTCTAATGTACTCCACTTTGCAAAATAAATAATCAACATGAATATGCAAAGTGTAAGACTGTCAACTGGAATCAAGCTTTGACTTGGTGCCCTTTCTAAGCCTATTAGAGAACATCTAAATATTCCTCGATTAGTTTTTGCGGTTTACTTTTTTTCTAAACATATGCGGTTTCCAAAACTTAGGCAGCTGACTTGATAGGGAATGACTCTGCAGGCAGATTTTGTGCACAAAGGTACCTCACGAAACTGATTTTGAACAGGCGTCTGAGGCAGTGTAATGGTTTAATGATCTACTGTAGCCCCTCCTGTTCGAACCGCCCACTCTAAGCGGGACTCGAACCCGGGTCCTCTGACATGTGAGTCAGGCGCTCTAACAAGGAGGCTAAAGACCGCTCAGTCACTACAGTGCCTCTTGAGATCAGGGGAGTGAGGTTTACACACACAACTCTTACCCGTCTACGTCCGTTACATTTACAAACACACTGACCACCAACTGCAACTTTCAGATGCCATCTTTGTTTTTTTTAGCTCAACTGTCACAGAATAGACAACACAGGATTGTGGGATATCAAAGGCAGTGAAGGATACATCTATATGCTGCCTTCAAAAATTGATCAGATGAAGGTATCTCAGGAGACAAGTGAAACTACAGTAACATTGTATTCAGACGTGCCTTAATGCCTTCCTAACTCCGAAAGCAACATTTTTAAGTTTCAGACACAGCCATATTGGTTCACTACATTCTGAAGTCATAAGATAAAAAAGTAAAGGCTTAAATTTCAACTTTCATATTTGAATGGTTGCACACCTTCACATTTGAGCCATATAAGCATGTTCTGTTTGCATTTTCAACCCAACATTACTATGAATCCTTTGACTTGGGTCAGTAAGCAACCACATAGCAACATGATAAAAACCACTCAGAACACCTTCTCAACCTCATAGCTACAACACCACTGGCAAGCACAACTCACAATTTATTTAGAAAATGAAGTTTAAAAATACCAGAGTCAAAGCGCTGATGCTAATGTTCTTGGCCTTTTTTGCATGCTTGATTTTATGCATCATAAAATACTGTGGCCATAGCTGTATATAACTGTGCACCATCCGTGTAATCTCAACATGACAAAGTTATAACCTCTAGAGGCACCGGAACCAACGTTTAAAACTTTTATCTACCCCTTAAAACAGGCCTTCCCTTCTTCGCACTGATGGAAAGACATGCTAAGAATAGAGCTCTTTTAGTGCAAGACTGACATCGAGGCATTAAGCCTTGCTGCAGTGTGTTGGCCATCCAGGGATTCAACATGCCACTCACCACAGGCACTTAGAAGGACGCCCTACAGGGGGCCTCACTGATGGACAGTTCTCCCTATATCTCAGGCAGCCTGTCTAATGCATGCGCCACTTCAACCATGTCCAAACAGCCTATGAAATACGACCCTCACTCCTGCAGAGCATGCACACTATATCAGTGGTTCTCAACTAGTTTGCAGGTTCAAAACAACTGGATAGAAAAAACAATGCTGAATGCAAATGATCAAATACAACTAACCGTATAATCACATATTTAGCATTGTGAAAACACTTACTATATCCTGTGTTGTCGACATCAAAGGTTGTGTGTTTAATCAAATTCAGAACTGGTAATGTGGGCAGGATCTGTGACAAAAACCAAGAAGAAAACGTGACCCAAAATTGCAAAAGTTAATTTGGAAGATGGACAAAAAATGGTTTGTGCTTACCACATGTTCAATGCTGCAAATTTTTGATTGCCGAGGGCAATTTAAGAGACATTTGGGCCACTGTAAAGTTTCAGGAGTGACAACCGCATTAGAATACTGTAGTGAATCCCCTAAATTATCGTTCAGAGTGTGATGAAACTGTGATGCCTGACAGCATGGTAACCATAGCAAAGTTCTGCCATCTCAGCATTTGTGTGGCAAGCAGGGTGGGGCTGAGAGACGTGGGAATGGAGCGAGTCTCACGGAGGAGCTCGGGAGGATAAAATGAGGAGTGACGACAGTGAAGGACAAGACAGGATCAGGCCTGGACTATTTATGTTGTTGTTTTATTGTGCTTTACTTTTGTTTTGTTGTTTGTTTTTTTTGGTCATTAAAAGTTATGTTGAACATTTGCCGGTTCCTGCTTCCTTCTTCCCTGAACTTTAAACATAGTTACAGTTCGGTATCTGCTATTTTTGACAAAAGTAATATTACATTGATCAAAGACTTGTCATGTTCTGCAATTTTAACTAAACCATCATGCAAAGAGTTGTCATGCTCTTAAAGTGTTGCCATGTCCACTTATTTTAAGCAGTTTTGGGGTTGTTGTTTGGGTTTGGTTCACAAAACAATCAAGTTTAAGGGGATATTAAAGTGGGCAGGTGCAGGTCGCAATATTTTGGTTTTGTTTTCAATATAAAGCAGTTGGATTCATCTTGTTTTTTTTTTTTATTGTGGGCTTGTTGAATGAATGAATCAAAGCGTGTACCACTCTCCCTGTGATTTCTTGCACTGCACACATACAGAAATATGTAAACATACATTATATGTATGTATGTATGATAAAAAATTCTAGTACTGTGTTGGGTCTCAACTTGATGTCTAATGTAAAATCTAGGTCCTGAAGCAAAACTAGGTGACTATTGTACACTTAAGTAAACAGAAATTCCCTGTTGAAACACATGTAAAAACGTGCAGTGGATGCTTCGATTTGTTTAATGGGATTGCCATATGACGTTTGTACCCGAGGTGGGGTACTTAAGGATGGTGATGTCTGGGGTATACTGTAGGGCTGGTTAATATTTAAGAGGTTTCTGTGAGTTATAAGTAACATTCGTTATATTGCTCTCATTTCTCTTCATCTCATTTTTTTGAGGCAGGCAATATTTACAGCACCTCGAGGGTCCTATGAATGCGTGGCAGATCCCTTCACAGCAAAGAATTTATACGGTTTCTTCTCTGTGCATCGTAGAGGCTCAGTGTTGATTATCATCTGTCAGAAAATTCACTGCTGCGTGAAAAGATTTTGCAGGAAGAGGGACCCTGACTCAAAAAGTCTCGCAAATCAAAAAGAGGCTTCGGAAAGTACCGGCAACAAAAATCAGCCACTATTTTTACTGTCGCGGAGCAGACATCAGTTCCTGGGTGGCTTTCTATTGATCCTTTGAATCACCACACAAAAGCTCCTGATTAAAACTGGATGAGAGGAGCCGAGGAGCCTCGCATCAAAACCCAGTCAAACATCCAGTGGGTGGAATAAAAATTGATCTACCCGTCACTCTTGGACTGACACTCTGACCGTGGCCAAGTGTCGATCAATGATTTAAATGTGGTAAGGTGCAGATAATTGCATGTGCCATGCAGCGGAGGACTCTGGTGTGAGGATGCGCCGTGATTGCGTGGAACGGTTCCGTTTTGCTAACCCCCAATTTACTACTAGGAATTGATCAAGCAGGATTTAGAAGGTGCAGGTGATGAATTTCATGGCCAATGACAAACATGCCACATCTTATGAGCACAGTGGGATGGTCAGACATGTGTGAGCATGGGATGAAATTAACTTTTGTCATGCCTGCCAATGGAAAGTGAATCAAGAATATTTACCACGCAGAACTATTTCTTACCAGCTATGAAACCTAATATATATTATATATATATATATATATATATATATATATATATATATATATATATATTTATATATATATGGTAATACTTTAGATTAAAGGTCCAATTCTCACCATTAACTGCAACTTTTGCCTCAAACCTCTTAATAGTTTATTAATAGCTTATTAATAATTAGTAAGGTAGCTGTTAAGTTTAGATATTACGGGATGTAGAATATGGTCATGCAGAATAAGGCATTAATATGTGCTTTTATAAGTACTAATAAACAACCAATATCCTAGTAATATGCATGCTAATAAGCGACTACTTAATCGTGTTACATTTTATTTATATATATTACATACATACACATACATACATACATACACTCCTGTCTGTTTCTGCTAACACGGTAAAACAATTTCCTCTGAAATCAATATTTCATGACCATTTTTTAATTTATTTGCCAAGTGGCCATTAAATAAGAAGGATCACACAGTCAGGTGGTCATTGTTGCAAAATAAATCCCTTCAGGATAAGTACACAAGGGTTTATTTTGCAATAATAATTGGTTGACTGCACATTATCACTCATTGAAAAGTTATATATTTTTACAGTGTGAATACTGAAGCCTCTGCTTGAGTGTTATAAAAACATTCCTGTTCTTAGTGGACATTTGGATGGTGTTGCATATATTTTTCAACAGATGGCGCTGTGGTATCTGTATTCACGCCACGTGGCTCATCTGTGGAGAACACATGAAGAAGAGGAGGGGGCTGATCTTATCACCAATAAACGAGATTACAGAGAGTAAGATGAGAGAAAGAAGAATGACTCTCTTCGCATATTTCCACTTCACCTTTACATAACCAACAAAACACTAACACGTTTATATTTACACATCCATAAACACACTCTCATTTTAGTACCTGTAGCAGATTGATGACAGACGACATGAGCAAGTCCCTCGAGAGATTGTCACATTTCTTCTGTCACAGTTCAATCCCGTCTCCTCATGAGCTGCTTGTGATCCTTTTCCCTCCTTTTACACTTTCTGTGTAAAGATCCAATGTGGATTTTCTGTGGTCGTCCTGTACTTGTTCTGTGGGGGGTGGAGGTTTGCAGCTCTGTTCTCACATCAGCAGCATCTAGGAGAGAACGTCTGGAGAAAATGAAAACCTCGAAATATTTCGAAGGAAGTCGTGTCTGCTGAGGGCATCCGGAAACTTCCCACCACACTTGAGCAAACAATTCTCTGCTGAACACCAAATTTCATTACATTTCCAAGGGTTGCTAGCATTTGAGGCCTGCAGAGAAAGTTAGAAATTAATTCAGATATAGTCCTGCCTGAGGTGCCAGACCGCAGAGCAGCCATATCTTAGGCCATGTACACACTGCAGCTAAATTCAATTTTGACCATTCACCTTTTAGTGTTTAATCCCGTTCTGTACACACACACACAGTAATTTACAGGAGTGACAAATGAATTCTACAATCGAATTAACTCCCAAAAAATGCAAGTAGTGACAAATGCATGTACAGAAATTCTACGCAGTGTGTACGGAACTTAAGTTTCAGGAGTGAGTCAAGTTCCGTACACACATGGAACAATAATTTAGTGGATTCACTCCACATTTAAATATGGTTGTTACTCAACTTTACAGTGTGTATATAAGCGTTATATGTTAAACTTAAACAGGCCATGTAGAATTATAATATTTTCCCCCACTGGATTTTCCCATTTTATAGTCCAATTTTGTGACCATTTTCCACCTTCTCTTTCACCTATTAAACTGCCTATTTTTGGTTATGTAAATAGCACGTGGCTAACATCTATGAATCAGCATACTGTGGGTGGCATCAATATGTAAATCTAGGCGGTCATACGAACTCAGACATGTGCCAACATACTGAAGGCTCTGAACAACCTGTCGCAACATGTTCTGGGAAAGAGTTTAGCATTACAAGAATGCTGTTAACATAACATATTTTGGTAAACCCTCCATCTAATGAGAGGCACTTTGTGGAGCACACCAAGCAAGACACACAGACCTACATTCAATTTTCCTGGTGCACAACATCATCAGCACAACAACACTTAAGCACCTGCTTCTTCTTTGTGAATCTGCCTGTTGATGCAATGGTAAAACGTGGCATTACATAATGCATGGAGCAGCACCAGAGCATGAAGAGTCCCATGGAGATCTCGGCATGGTTTGCATAAAGGGCAAGAGTGGAGGGGGGCTGTCAAGAGATTTTGTGAACTGTGATGGTTGATTTTTAAAAGGAGAACCAGACCTGTCCAGCTCATAGTCAACATATAAAGATCCAAGAAACTGTACTTGTGTGTTTGTGAGTGTTGATACATGCACACATATTATGTATGCTATACTCTCTTCCAGTCATGTTGCAATTATCATATTTATGAGATGGGTGCACATGAACACCACCACAATGTCATAATTACCAGTGGGAAACTTATTTGCGTCCTTGACTTTATAGAGTTAGTGGCGTCAGAGAATCATGCAAAGCTACTTCTTATTAATCATAATAAACTATAATTGTGAATGTTGACATTACAATTTAATTTGTGCACATTTTTATTACTACTAATGAAGAATAACTAAAATGCTAAATACTTGCTAAATAGTTGACAAGCTTGAGCAACCAATATTTCTCATTATTCTCTGTGGCACCACAAAAATTAAAGCAACGAGAAGCCATGTGTTATAATATAATTTATAATTTATTAGCTTAACCATAAGCCGTTTATGGTTTGTTGGAGATCAGGAATGAAAGAATATTTTGTTTTTCACCATGTACCAAAGAACTCTGTAAAATTCATCTAGCACATACTAACCTCTTGACTCAGTACAAAAAATACAACTTCAAAAGCTACATGGCTTTTAGTAAATATATTTTTAAAGGGATTCTTGATTATGATTTCACTTTTTTAACTTGAGTTAGTGTGTAATGTTGCTGATTGAGCATAAACAACATCTGCAAAGTTAAAACGCTCAAAGTTCAATGCAAAGGGAGAAATTTCCTTCGACAGAAATCGCTTTTTAAGGACTACAACAAATGGCTGTTAGGGACTACAACAAGCTTCTTGACAGGTTGGTGACATCACAAACCCAACATTTACATAAACACCGCCTCATGGTTTGATGGCATATGCTAGTCGATGAGTTGAATCAACTCCACAGCAACTACATAAATTTATCCACTAACCATTCAGAAACGTCGTCTCTCCATCAGTGTCGACTCCGGTTTGAACAATGTAAGGATGAACAATCCTTTGGCAGCGTGAGATTCGCCAGCTTTGTTGCTGTTGAGCTGTTAAAGCTCCGCCCTCTTCTGGAAAGGGGGCGGGAGCAGCAGCTCATTTGCATTTAAAGGGACACACACACACAAATGGCATGTTTTTGCTCACACCCTAATAAGAGCAAATTTGACAAGCTATAATAAATGATCTGTGGGGGATTTTGAGCTGAAACTTCAGACTCATTCTGGGGACACCAGAGACTTATATTACATCTTGTGAAAAGGGGCATTATAGGTCCCCTTTAAGCGAAGATAGTATTATTTGTAATTTGCAATTTATTATTTATTAAAAACAGAAGCCCTATAGCATAACCTGTTGCAGTATCCTGTTGCAGGTGTAAAGTAATTTTGCATGCCCAAAGCCATGTGTCACTACACCTTTACAATGCGAACACAGCCACAGATATATACAGTCAACCTTATGCCTGACACTGGCTGTCAACAAAGTACTGATGTTGTCATGTGGAGCCATTATTAATTTGACTACACACACACACACACACACACACACACACACACACACACACACACACACACACACACACACACACACACACACACACACACACACACACACACACACACACACACACACACACACACACACACACACACACAGCATGGCATGCTGAGAAGGCAGGATAGCTGTGCAGAAAGCTGGGTCAAGCACTTTCAGGTCAGAGGTCAGTTATCTGCAGCTTTGATGCACAGACGCCACGGCAGGCGGATGAGTCACAGAGGTAGATGCTGCTGACATCACCCTCTGGCTCATAGGTGGAAGCCCCACACACACCCAGACAAAGAGCTCATTATATTTGAGCACTGCTGTCTGTGTGTGCAACTAACAAACCTCAAACAGATTAGCTCAGAGTGTGTGAAAGAGTGGAGTAAATAAAAGAGTATCAGCTCTCATTAAGCTAAAATGTCTATCCTAAAGCATCATCATGTTCTCGAGTGAGGTGAGAGGGCGTACAGAGCACACGCTGTACACAAGTTCAACCTCCACCTCACTGTTTCCTTGTAGGAAAATACATTAGGCATAACCCCAAAGAAGATTTTAATGCTCTCTAATGTTCTTCAAGCTTCATTTAAGAATCAGTTTTGACTCAAACGCTGCTTCTAAAATTCCTCTGGGAAATAAATGAGACATCGTTGACAAAGTAAGAGTATGGAGATATCATACCTATTATTATTTTGGAAGAATTTGATGGGAAAGGTGTCCATTTTGGGATTTGATTGCAAACTTTGGTTTCTTAGTAAATCTGAGCACAGTTTGAGACATTGATATCTAGAGGAAACACATGTGAGATTATGATAGTCTGGAGAAATATTTGAGAAGCATGTGATTTAAAGTCAATGAGAAACATCACACATAACGTAAGCTCATTCCTTCACAGCGGTGCGCTTTTCATTCCTTTCTTTCCAAATGTCATGTCCAAATCAGCTAGATCAGTGATATTTGCTTAAACACCATCAGTTATGTCTTAAGTAAACATAAACAGTTGGGAAATAAGTCGCATGTGTATCAGTATATTGGGATTTGGTCTTAAAGTGATAACACTAATGACGGCAGCAGGAAGGCTGCTGTCATTAATGTTAATCAAACAACAAAACACAAAGAAAAAATAAATAAATCTCTCACTGCTCTTTAGTAGATTTAGTAGGATTCATCTAATTGATTTAATTTATACAGTGAAAACCATACAGTGTTGTCTTACATTTGATTACTTGGTTATAGTTCTGTTGTTTCATTTTCATTATTTATTTTACAGGAATGCTGTATTTAAGCTCTAAGCAGTTCTTAATCACCTTTTAGACTGGGAATGGAATATGTTGCACATATTGCCAATGAATAAAAGCTCTTAATTTTGTATACTTAAAATACACTGCTGTTAAGAATAGTTGTTCAATTATTTATTTTGGTGATCGGTATCGGCCAATACTGCTTCCAGTGATCGTAATCTGTGGAGCACCCTTACTCATAACCAATTTTACTTTGAAATTTATACATATTTCTGAGTAAAACTGCATATTCAATAAGTACAAATAAGATGGAAAAATTTCATACATTAGGAATCGACTGGATTATAAAAAAGTGGGAATAACATACCATTATAGAGCCAGGTTAGAGGTTAAATAAAACGTCAGCTAACAAGAAAAATCATTTCAGAGGGTTGACAAGAGTTTGATTAAATATTACAAAGACAAGCCCTAAGAAATTTAATTGGGTCAATTTTGCATTGACCTTGACCTTCAATCTCAGTGCTGCCTAAACAAAACTCCTTTGATCTTATTTGTAATTTTTCTTTCCTACAGGACTGCAGAAAATACGCAACAGCTCCATTCAGCATGTTACTTACAGGCTTTTTGTGAACATCTGTGTGCAACAACTCTGAAAACCCTCAAGCCAATGCAACAAGGAGGGAACAGAAGGGACTGAAAGAATAAGAGCCGGGGTGATGGTGGTATTAAAAGTCCCTTGTGGCCCTGTGATGGCAAAGTTCTTGTCAACCATTAGTGCTGCTTTTTGGCTCATGAAGAGCAGCGGTGCCCTACCCAGCATGCACCTGGCGGGCAGGAAGCAGGTAAGTGCTGAGGACAGATCTGTTAAATTGAAAGCAGAAACAGCAGCCAGACAGCATGAGTGCTTTCCCCTGTAAACCTGGAATGATGGCAAGCGGAAAAGTACTCCATACAGTCTTGAAACTACCTGCTCAACCTGATCGAATCCAAGTGAAATATCCTCCTTTCAAAAGCAGCAAATGCACCTCTACATGGACAGATTCTTCCAGGAAAGAGACAAGGGTCATTAGATCATCCTGACTCCAAAGTCAAATTGTTCTATTTTAAGGTGTTTCTGAGGCTTTGCAAGAGTGCACTCTTTATCAATTGTTTAAAAGCTGTTTGAATCAGTGACATAACAAGAGACTATACTTAAGAAACATGTCTTGTCTTGTTCTTACAGAGGAAAACATGAATTCACTAATGCATTTAGTATAAAGGGCAACATCATCTGATGGCTTGAGGAGTCTAATACTCTCAAATTATTTATTCAAAGTACCAGGATTTGTATATATATAGATATAAAATGCTGGCTATGTTTTATTCAAACCAGCCTGTAATGGTAAAACTCATTTATAATTTTTTGGTGTTAAATAAGAAAAATAATGCATAAGGCATTTTCCTTTTTTTATTTGCCAATTCCACTATTCTCAATGATGATTCTCATTACACTTTCTTTAATACTTTAGTACTTTACTGTTTTATGTCAACTAACTCTCATTAGAGTGTTAGTATACTGTAGTAGACTGTTAGGTCATGGTTAGTAGAATAAGTTGACATGTAGTTGCAAAGTTACTTTTTGCATATAGTTAGTAGAATATCTGTTGAAGAGCATCAAAATAAAGTGTTAGCAGCTATTAAAGGGATAGTTCACCCACAAATTTAAATTCTGTCATGATTTATTCACCCTCATGTTGTTCCAAACCTGTATGAATTTCTTTCTTCTGATTAACACACACAAAAAAAGATATTTTAAATGTCTGTATTTTTTTTCTTCTCTATACTATGGAAGTCAACGGGGTTCATTAACTGTTTGGTTACCCTTATTCTTCAAAATATCTCGTGTGTTCAGCAGAAGAAACTCATACAGGTTTAAAACAACCATCCCTTTATGCAGATAGTCTACTAATGATAGTTAGTTGACATGTAGTTGCTAAGTTGCTTATAGTCAGTAGATAAGTCTGTCTAAAGTGGACCATCGCAATAAAGTGTTACCATAAATTTTCTCAATCACGAAACAAATTTGTTCTCCTTTGCTCATGTGAAGCCATGTTTTTGCCAAAAGAATTCAATCTGTCATTATTAAGGGGAAGGGAGAGATACCTAACCGTCATCCTTCATCCACAGGTAGACACCAGCAAGGGCTGGTGGAAATAGAGCGTTTCAGACCCCAACTCAGAGACATGAAGACGTGTCAGTAGCATTACGCATATTACGCAGTTAACAGGCCTGTCTTACTCAATACTCTCCAGTTATCCTTAGTTAGCACCATGGTCACACATGCTCATCTTGTGATTGATATCCAAGGACAGATTGATACAATGCTGTGTGGAGTCATTTGTCACATTTCGGTGCTGATTGCTGAGCTTTTGATTTTTGCTTATCTAATGCAAGGTGACGTCTAGAGGGTATAGGGGTCATTATGCATAAAATGTTCATGTCCTCCTCATCATATATATCTTAAAGATGCCAAAGAACATGTTTTCAAAAGATGTAATATAAGTCTTAAGTGTCCCCTGAATGTGTCTGTGAAGTTTCAGCTCAAAATACCCCATAGTTTTTTTTTTTTTTTTTACTTTTTTTAACTGCCTATCATTATAAATGCGCCGGTTCAGGGTATGCGGTCCCTTTAAATCTTGTGCTCCATGCCCCAAGAGCTTGCGCTTGCCTTAAACACCATAAACAAAGTTCACACAGCTAATATAACCCTCAAAATGGATCTTTACAAAGTGTTCGTCATGCAACATGTCTAGTCGTGTAAAGTATAGTATTTATTTGGATGTTTACATTTGATTCTGAATGAGTTTGATAGTGCTCCGTGGCTAAAGCTAACATTACACACTGTTGGAGAGATTTATAAAAAATGAAGTTGTGTTTATGAATTATACAGACAAGTGTTTAAAAAATGAAAATAATGACAGTCTTGTCTCCGTGAATACAGTAAGAAACAATGGTAACTTTAACCACATTTAACAGTACATTAGCAACATGCTAACGAAACATTTAGAAAGACAATTTACAAATATAACTAAAAATATCATGTGATCATGGATCATGTCAGTTATTATTGCTCCATCTACCATTTTTCGCTGTTGTTCTTGCTTGCTTACCTAGTCTGATGATTCAGCTGTGCACAGATCCAGACGTTAATACTGGCTGCCCTTGTGTAATGCCTTGAACATGGGCTGGCATATGCAAATATTGGGGGCGTACATATTAATGATCCCGACCGTTACGTAACAGTCAGTGTTATGTTGAGATTCGCCTGTTCTTCGGAGGTCGTTTAAACAAATGAGATTTATATAAGGAGGAGGAACCAATGGAGTTTGAGACTCACTGTGTGTCATTTCCATGAACTGAACTCTTGTTATTCAAATACTTAGAAAATAGAAAATACTTCTTAGCAAACTTTTAGTCATAATGGTTTTGACTTGTATTGTTCCTGGGTGCAAGAATTCAAAGAGTAAAAGTTTAGCGGGAGTGAGTTACTTTCGGTTTCCAGTGGAGGATCCAGTTGAAAGTCATGTTGTACTCAACATTTCAGATGGGATGAGCACAAACACAGTGTTTTAGGCAAAACGGAGGGGAAAACTGAAAGAAACTGCTGTTCTGTCAGTTCTGCCCAAAGCAAAACGCTATTGCGTACAGGTAAGAGAGATATTGCCATAGTGTTCAATTTTTACCATAATGCTGTTTAAAGATTAGACAATTTTCAGTGATAAACCTACTCTTACAATAACTCTTTTGTTAATAACCCTCATTCTGACTGTGAGCGAAGATATAAAAATGCAGAAGTTCAATCTGTAGTTTTCACAAAAGCCTTGGAGCTGTCAAAAGTTTTGCATCATCCGGTTTTACGTTTTGCATCATCCGGCGGACTTTTGCTGACAAATAAATGTGAATATCTCGGTCCAGGTAACACAGAGAAATAGTAAACATTGTTCATTTACATACATCATGTTTCATGAGAATAATATTTTAATTGATAATCAAAGTTTTTCCTGTCTCTTTAATATCACTATGCATTCTGTTAAGTCTTTTGCAAAACCCCTCTGACCAATCAATTTCGAGCATAATACTGAAAGTCTGCTAGATTCTTTTCATACACACACACACACAAGCATATTGATTATTTTGAATTTACAGCATTCAAAAAGTACAACAGAACAGTGGAGTGACGAGAGAGTTGATTCAAATAGTCACTCTAAATTGTTTATACGATGGAAAATTTCTGGACTGTAGTTAATGGATTCCGGCCATATGCTGTTGTGATTCAATAACACTAAAGTTCCATATGCTCGCCCACTTTAACAACGTGGTCATAAAACAACAAATTTCTTCCAAGTGCGTAGCTATTCAACGCTATATTAACTTCCTGTTAAATTGCTGAAACGAAGCGGGAAAGAATGGACAGGTAGTTTAGAAGCATTTCAAAGCTTTTTCTTTGCTTAAGTATACATTTTGTAAATTATAAAAACCACATGTACCTACTCTGCTAGAAAAAAAGACAAGCCGTATATATAATCAGGTATGTAATTAAACACAAGTAAGCGTTTTCCCTTGGGGACAAAGATGAGAGGAGAGAGAAGGGGAGTAGGAAACTAAGAGGAAACAAAAAGAAAGGAGAAAGATCTAGAAAAGTAACATTTGAATGTTAGCTTGCATGACAACAATTTTAAGGTAATTCATTAAGGTTATTAATAAAAATTTTTTTTTCCGAAAATCATGCTGTTTATGGAAATCTCACACAAACCAATGGGGCTTTTTTTGTTTTTTTTTAACTTTAATAAGGTTGTTAATATGCAGTCTTCTTGCTTAGAGTAGGATTATTTTAATGAAGTCAGAACAATAAACTACTTGTTTCAAAAAAGCAAAAGTTCCTATAATGGTATGAAGACTTATCTCTACATTACAGGCTCACTTTATGACAAGTATTCTCATTCACAGTTGATCCAGTAATGAGAAAATGTGAGAAAGCAAGAAGGAAGGGGTTTGGAAGGAAACAGAGGGATCGTAGAAAGGTTTTTTTCACCTTTGCTCAAGGCTCAGCTGTCTGTTATGTCATATCCTGCCATTACTTCCTGTCAGAGAGAATGGGGATGGCATCGCTGCAGGTAAGCTGGGTAAATTGCACTGTCTGTCTGTCCCCCGCCAAAAACCTTTTAAGCCCACATCAAAATAAACAGTTGCCTTCAGGGTTAAAACGACAAAAACAGCCGGTCAAAAAAGTCATTGTTATCACCGTTTATACCTACCAGTCAACAGTTTTCAATTTATGATATTTTTCCTTTCTTTTGACAATATTTGGCACAGCTGCCAATGACACACATTCACCAAGTACAGACCTACACTGTAAAAAGTCATTCTGTGGGTTTGTAGATTTCATGGAATTTAATATGTAAACTTTATTTAACAAAATTAATTTCTTGTTTTTTGGACAGTTTGTGTTAAAATTAATAAAAATTGTCTGTAACAAAATATACTCAATTTTGTCATTAAGGTTTTATCTATTCTTTTTGAGTAATTCCAAACAGAGAGAATATTGATTGAATCCAACATGTTGGAAATAAGTTGTTTTCAATTGACAAGCATTTACGATTGAAGTGTGTGCTTCTAAAAAATGACGTGGAGTTTCCCACAGCAGACAGTGTGAGGACATTTCTGATGGCACTCTTTTTGGGGGCTTTGCTTAGTTTTGTGTTAATATTAACAAAGAAGGATAAATAGGGCAGCTGTAACCCTATTGAGCTCTGCTGTTTAATGGTTTATGTTCACAAGGCCTGGCTTTACTGGATTCCCGCTGACAATGTGGAGGCTAACGACAATGACGATCTGACAACGTTATTTTTCAGCTAATTCTTTGACAAAGTAGTAAGGAAGATAATTTATTTCTTAAAACTGTTGTTAATTGTCCAGGTTGTGTTATTACCACAAAAAGTAGGAAATCATGTTTTAGACAGATTAATGGCTAAAGCAGGTAGGCTAAAACTATTAGTCTGTCGCTGCCATTCAACAGTGACCATTTCCAGTGCTCACATTCAACGCTCCCTTTCCAGTCCTTATAATTATCATTTCAACATTTTGTTGAACTCTTACAACAAACTATGAACATAGATTCATTGGGTTGCACAGTATAATTAGGTATTAGAGTCACAAAAATGAATTAAAGTGCAGTTAAAAAAAAAATGCAGTTAACTGTTAAAACGTCTAAATGTACTCGTGTGTTTTTTTCTCTTGTTTTTTAATAGGTGCAACATAATGAGATGGCGGTGTAAAAATTGCAGATTGCAACAATCTTTTACACAACAGACTACAACACCGGTCATCTGTACCTGGAAAATCAGTGCCTTGTCTGCATTTGTATTGCCCAATTTTCTGATTAATAAAGAGTTTTTAATAAAGAGATCTTTGACATCTGTCTGTTATTTATACTTAAAATCTGAATTAATTAATTAAAATACATTAATTTAAATAACCCACTTAATATCATTAATAATATTAACTTAATTTTGTGTTATGTCAAAATAATTTCATTAAGTAGTATTCAATAATATAGTTGTTTTGTCCAACGAACCCAATATTTTTGCTAAAATTTTGCAGTTTCTCATTTTAAATGGTTCACTTTTAAGAAGCTCATTTGATTAATTTGAACTCAATTCTTAATTGTTAAATTATAATTAATAATATTGCTTGTAATCTGTTGCCACAATTTTTTTTTTGAGTAGATAGGGTATTATTATTATTTTTTACAGTGTACCTTATTTTTTTTCTTTAGCAGTAAAAATACTTTAACCCATGGGAATATAAAAATTATGTATAGTTACGCACAATAATGCACTGTTGTTTAAATATGTGGTGCTACTGAGGTTGAAAGTTTTGTAGCACAGGCCACACAATTGTAGCACAAGTATAAAATGTCTGTTACCATCTGTGTACATTAATGTTCCATACGGTTTTATGAATGTGGTAGCCGGAGGGCGCCCTCGTGCAGAAAGTCCACAAGTGAGACTCATAGAATTCATAAAACGTATGACGTTGCAGGAAATTCTTAATATAGTCAAATGCATCCAGATATCGCTGTAGCAGAATAAAACACAGATAGAAACGTTTGACTGATGAAACAAAGACAATAAACATACAATTGCAACAATATACTGTTCTACAGCTCTGATAATAATATCCTGGGTATAGGAATTTTACCAAGGTATATTTTACAATCAGCTATTTTGTTTTAGGCCATTTTTCTAAATATTAAGCAAAAACATGTTTTGCTGTTTGCCCATAACAAAAATAAATCAACAGCTGACAAATTAAGAAAGAGTGCAAACAATTTTATTACCCAACTAGCTGATAATGCATCTTATTTTGAGCAAGTCATATGTACTGCATGAAGCCAATTCAGTAACTGCAAATAAAAAGTACATGTACAACCATTAGAAATAATGCTGAAATCATAAACAAAACTTAAACTGAGCCAAAATGCATTTGCTAATGAGTATGTACAGTATGAGGAAATAAAGCATAAAGAAACTAAGACAGCAGTGGCCATTATCTGCCGCTGAAACAGGCCTAACTGCAGTGCACCAAAATGTTGTAAATAACCATATTAAGCACAACATCCTGCGAGAGGGTTTTCTGAACGCCTGCAGATTCCCATCTCAGGGAAAGGCTCTTTATATGCCCCGATTCTTTGTTTCATTGCAAAACTGGGCAATTCATCAGCTTGACTACATATGGAATGTTATGTTTCAGATACAGAAAATCTGCTGTGATGATTTATTTTATTTACGTTATTTTTGCAGCGCTGCCCTATGTCTTACCTTCAAGATGACGCATATAATAGTGGTTGCTGGGGTGGAAAAAGGCAGCGTGTTGTAAAAGGAGAACGGCTTGCAGCACATCACCAGGTTTATCTGACAGGGCTGACATGTTTGCTTGTGTCACCACAGACAACCACATCCATTCCCCTAGCCTGAGAGACACTCTCACGTCACTGAGCCACTGGCTTTCATTAACGGCCGCCACGGCAGAGCTCAACATTACTCTCCCTCAAGGCAAAGGGCGGCTCTGTCTCTCAAAGTTTAGGTAATGGGAGTCTCTGTCATGAGTTTCCTGGTTTATCTGGGGTTCAGATAAGCACCTGTGAGTGTTTTGAAAAGTAAAGAACTCAACATAACTGCCAACGCACCAAGAATAGAAACGTTGGCTTGCACTCTCCAAACTGTTGCCCGGCCGGTGTAAATGTCTAGCACAAAAAGCAATTACCTGTTCTTTGTCAAATAAACTGAAGTTTTGCTCTTACGTGCTGCCAAGCCAGTAATTTAACTTCTTTAAAAAGTACAGAAAAATAGAAATAGTTTTAATCATTTGTGGCAAGTGGTAGCCTGGATAGCAGAGAAAAAGGACATTTATATTCAGTGGTGCTGTTGAACTACAGGTATATGTCTAATCTGTACCTTTGGAGACACATTTGCAGTCTGAAAGTGGAAATTCAGTTGGTCAGTGACTACCAATATGGTAGCATCGGTAATGACAAAAATCAAGTATGCCACTGTCATTCACACCTAAAGCCAGAGATGAACTGGTGATATGAAGCACTGTTACTTTTCCAACTTGGTCGTCCAACTTTAGATTCAAAGTAAAGTTATTTTGATGCTAGAATGCTTTCCCCTATCCCAGCTATGGAGAGACCATTTTAAGTAAATTATGTACACTGTAAAAAATTAAATTTTAATTGCTATTACATTAAAAGGAATTTGGGGCTGAAGTTGCAATTCTGTTTGATAATGCTAGAAATTAAATTACTTTAAAGGCGAAAAGTTGCAATTTTGTCAGGCCAACCCATTTTAGCTACACAGTAGTGGAGCCACAATGAAATACACCTGGTACCAAGATTATTGAAATGTTTAAATGTAATATTGGATTACTGTTTTGTTAAACTGCACCACCATTGCAATGTAAACTGTTACTGTATACAAATCAATACACAAACTATATAATAGAGCAGATTGTTTTTATTAGGTTGGCATAGATCCCAGGCTGTTTGCCTAAAACAATTTTTTTGATAGACAACTTCACTGGTGTAGACGCTGATACCAAGAAGTTGTTATAAAAAAAATGAAGACATTAAAGGGATAGTTAACCCGAAAATGAAAATTGTGTCATCTTTTACTCACCCTCAAGTTGTTTTCTGTATGAATTTCTTTCTTCTACTGAACACAAAGAAGATATTTTGAAGAATGTTGGTAACCAAAACCAGTTGATGGGCACCATGATGGGAATTTGCTGGGAAGTCATTGGTGCCCATGAACTGTTTGGTTACCAACATTCTTTAAAATATCTTCTTTTGTGTTCAGCATGAAGAAAGAAATTCATACAAATTTGGAATAACTTGAGGGTGAGTAAACAGATTTTTCATTTTTGGGTGAACTATCTTTTAAAAGCAATTTTTATCTTAAAATGAGCACCTAATGGAACTGCTAAAAAAGTTCATGCAACAAAGTTGGATAATGGAGTATCAACAGTCAAAGTTGATGACTTCTACACAAGCACAAGGGTGAGGGTGACTCCTGACAGATGGAATGCAAGACGTTACCCTCATAAAGCCATCATCACTTAGCATTGAAAGCCCACTGAGAAGCAGTCGTCCAGCACTAAAGTGTCTAGAAGTCACAGCAGACGTTTGTCATTACCCTTTGCTTAGCCTCCGGCTGAATATCCTATTAAAGAAGATGCTGTGCACGAGTTTAGAAAGGCCTTTCTTTTACTACCAGAATGATAGCAGTCTGGGGTAATTACCAAACTCCAAGGTTACGGCAATTTACTTCTCAAAGGACTTCTGAAAGATATTGCAATCAGCACACCTTCAAACTTTCAAGGCCTTTCTCAAGTCTAATCAGAGCATTGACAGCATTATGTCAGCCATTATAAATTCCTCATCTAGGTCAAGACTTTCTCTGGCCATATCCAGGTTCAGTACAAGTTTTATAAACAGCATCTGTGGCATGAAAAAAAACTGAAATGAGTCATGCGATGTTTACAGTAATGCAAATGGAAATCAAGGGTGCATGACATTCCAGACAGTTTAAAAGCAGAAATCTCATAATTTGATGAATTAATTATTTCATTAAAAATACCACATCACAGATGCTGTCAGCAGAACTTGAGTTTGAAACTAGAAGATGCCTTTATAGTAAATGCAAATACTGAGTGAGAATAAAGCTGATTTTAAGAAAAGTGTGGGCGACTTTTTTTCCCACCAAATGACTACTGACAAATTTTAACAAGACATGCGCAGTCACAACATTCAGCTTGTAAGGATTTTGAGACATGTGGACTTGAAGAATGGCTATCATGTTTGTGGTTGTGTAAATTGTAACTGACTGTGAATGAGCTCTATGTTCCGTGGGTTTAATTGCAGAGGAGGCTTTGATGAGAGATTTGTTTAACATGGAGTGTGACAAACATAAAAAATAGCCCTTTAAAATCCTATTTAGCTCCCCACTCACAAACAGCTGTAGAGACAAAGAAGAGACAAGCCCGTGGGTTTGTCAAACAATGGCCAGCACTGCATAGCCTACATATTGCAGCACCTAATCGGGAATTTGGATGTAAAATAAAGGGGGAAAAAGCTTTAATATTTACATTGTGCTCTCTCACTTTTTTTCATTTCAGACCATTGAAAATCTATTTCATTATGTTGTGTTCCTAAAGCCTGAAATTTGAAATCAAATTGTTTAATTTAATAAAAATGTTATAAAATTGAGAGGAAAGTCTATTTGAAAAATTTCATTAGACCTAAAATAATTGTTTCTTTTCAAGGTTAAAAAAAATTATCAAAAAAGGTTAGTTCGTCCAAAAATTCTGTCATCAATTACTTACCCTCATGTCGTTCCAAACCTATAAAACTTTTTTTTTGTCTTTGGAACGCAAATAAAGATATTTTAATTATATCTGAGAGATTTCTGTCCCTCCTTTGAAAGTCTTCACAACTACCACTTTGTATCAGGTGGCACGCTTGAGCTTCCACAAGAACCAATGAGGTTTGTTAAGTACAGTTGAGCTTCTGTTTACGTTCGCTGATCAATATTTATATGTGAATATGTGTGAATATAACGGAATTCAGTCCGTCCGTCATAGAAAAAGTGACCGGGTCTCTTAAGAAAATCTGGACTAAACCGCTTGGTACATATGGATTAGTTTTACGTTATCTTTATGAAATTTTTTGAAGCATCGGAGTAGTAGTTGCGTAGCCTTACATTACTCAGTTCTTTCGTGGGTAAGTACAATGAATGTGCACGTACTGTAAAATAAATTAGTAAAAGTCCAAATTTTCTGAAGAGACACAATCGCTTTATAAGATGAACAAGCATGCTTGTTCCTCCATTGACAGTGGTCACCCAGAGTCTTATGGGTGACCACAATCAATGGAGGAACATAAATCTTTCAGATTTTATTGAAAATATCTTAATCTATGTTCCTAAGATGAACAAAAGTCTTATGGGTTTGGAACGACATGAGAGTGAGTAATTAATGACAAAATTTTCATTGTTGGGTGAACTAACCCTTTAATATTTAAATGTGGTCTTAGACTTGTGAACCTAACTGTACATGGCAATGTGCATGATATATTGAATTTTACAGTGCAGTCAAGAATAAGAGTCATTGCATCAACATTTCACCTTCTAGCCTTCTGTCTTCATTAAATATGGAAGTTCTTTAAACCCTGAAACTTGTAGTTGAGATAATGCACTTCCAGCTCAGAACATGGAGGAACCAAGTACCATGACAAACTGCAGCTGAATCGTGCTTCCAAAGGTTTCTCATTTCTGAGAGTCACGCAGGGCACAGAGTCTTATGGGTGACCACTGATTCAATACAAAATGAAACTAGAACCCCAAACTCTCCCTCCCCACAATTTCTTATTCGCCATTATCTCTTGATGTGTATGCCAAAGTGTCCGGCAGATGAAGATTAATGATGCGGTGCTATGATTAAAGTAAACTAACACAGAAAATTTAGCAGGCAGCCGTGCTCTGAGTAACTGTCACAATGCCTTAAAAGCCATTATTTCATAATAGACATTTGCAAGATGAATGGTCAACACAAAATGTCAAGCTCAGTGTTGTAGATAATTTACATCTTCAGGTTCCTACACAACATTAGCAGGTGACTCATATTCTTCCGGGCCGCAAGTTCAGAGATGCAGAGTTAACAAATGCATTAAGAACAGTGGTGTTTCAATCATGGGTGATTCTGTTTTTGTTTTTTTTAAACAAATCCTTTAAGTGCACTGAAGTTTCTCTCTTTTCAAATGTGCGAATGTTGTCTATAACTGACTATAGCACCAACAAATAGCATTAACGTGCTGGTTACGAAAGGAGCAATATCAACAGTTGGACCTCATGTTCATGTTTTGAGACTATATATATATATAACTATATATATAAAAGTGACACTGACCAAACTGGGACGTTATTTGTAAATTAATGAGACATGCTGTTCAAGAACAAATTGAACAAAGCATATCCTTCATGAATGAGGATATACTTACTGACAGCAACAGAACAAAAGAGGCATGTCATTTGTTCAATTTATTATTAGAGTCAATCTTGTTCAACAAGCCAATTGGATCTAACAATGAAAAGAAAGGGGGCAGAAGAATGATCTTGATTTAGGAACCTCTAAAAATGACTGATAACACAAAATCACAAAGGATGGTAAACTCACAATCCATTTACTTAGGCTATTATTGTTGTCTTTTCTCTATAGCCTGGGGGGAGCTGACAAACTGTAGAGTTGTTGTCATTTGTGGAGACAGTCTTTTAGTCGTTCTGTAGACAGCTTAATAGACTTGTTTCAGTAATAAACAACTGAATGTGTTGAACAAAATTAGTTGATGATGATACTCAAAATCCTCTAAAAAACACTCACTGGTCTGCACCTATAGTACTGGTGTGATCACTGAATGAATCTATGAGCAAATCTATTTGGTTAGGGGACCAATTAAAACTACCACCAATTATCTCTGAACTGTTTTGTTTGGTAAAGCTAGTAGCAGAGAATTATACACTTATGCTTTAACACTCTGAGGTCTGAGGGTATCGCCAGCGATACCACCGTGTTTTTTTTCTTACCAGTGTGAAAGAGACTCAAAATACTCCTTTAATGCACATACAATTAAGAGTTATACACCATTTTTAATCTGTGGAATATCTTCTTTTATTTGTGTACACTCAGAGTAAAAACAAAATGTTGTGCTTTTTGTAAAATAAAGAAAACTAACATGATGCATGATCTCTCGTCTCCCTCTGAAGGAAGTCCAATCTGATAGTTCTCAGAAAATGAACTGTAACTTAGTGAATACTAATCACAAAAAAATTAGACTTATGTCTAAAAAAACGTTGAAATGTCAGAAACAAACATTCTGTGTTTATGTAATCTGTATGAAAAGAGAGCCATGTCAGAAATCTGTGATTCAGCTCATTATCCGCTAATGCGGCCACGCCCACGGAGGGAGCGCTATTCAGACGCAAATTGTGAGTCAATGCATGCATTCATCGTCTCAATCGTGTATTTATTGCCTTGAAAAGTGTTTTGAATAGCCATAGTTAGTGATCTCTGTCCTCTGTTAGTTCGGTTAGTTCCTGGATTGCCTATTCTTCTTTAGTGCTCAGGCATTTGTGGACTAAAGGTGTACAGAGCGCCCTCCGGCTGCAAGTATGAATTGAAAACACAGTATCCAGCGCTCATAGTGAAGACAATAAATCCTGAATAAATATTACTCCTCTGTATAGAAAATTGACAAACAAATGTGAATCCATCAATATTTCTCCAAATGTGCATGCTTTTAAGCTAAAAGCCTATATGAAATGACATAGAGGTAACATAATTGTTCAGACACTTTGCATCACAGAAATACATTATATTTTAAAGAATATAATAGAATACCATTATTTTAAATTGTAATAATATTTCACAGTATTGCTGTTTTTTCTGTATGTTTGATTTACACCATGATGAGATTTGAATCATGATCACAGAGGGTTTTTTCACAGCCTACCTGACTGAAAGGCCTCATTAATATGCAAGTCATTTCAGGTCATTATTATGTGATTCTGTTGTCTTCTCAGGTGAGAATCACCCATTATACATGAGGATTCACGCCTCCACGCATAATGTGTTTCTTGACCAAAGATGTTTTAGAAAATTTAAATCTCTCTATTGTTTTATATGAACAAGCAGGCAGCATAACTTTTACCTCATTTTGAAGCAAAAACTCTAGTCTACAACCTCAAATACCCAGAAGTCTTGTGAACAAAGAGTCAATATATATTTTTTGTCTTTATTTCAGTGACTTAAGTTTTTTGTTTTTTCAATAACCACACATAAACGTTATTCCTTCAAAAACACAAACATGTACATACATGTTCCTCACATATTATTGTAGCCTAGTTTGTGCTGAATACAGTGTAATGACATGCCATTAATATGTTTATGAACAACTGAAAAAAGCACAAATGTCAGGGCATGTCAAAACTTCTCCAGGGTCCCAACAATCCTCAGACCCCTGAGGGTTAAAGGTGCCCTAGAACTTCACTTTTTTTTTAAAAGATGTAATATAAGTCTAAGGTGTCCCCTGAATGTGTCTGTGAAGTTTCAGCTCAAAATACCCCATAGATTTTTTTAAATTAATTTTTTTAACTGCCTATTTTGGGGCATAATTAGAAATGAGCCGATTCAGGGTGTGTGGCCCTTTAATTCTCGTGCTTCACGCCCCATGAGCTTGCACTTGCCTTAAACAACATAAAAAAAGTTCACACAGCTAATATACCCCTCAAAATGGATCTTTACAAAGTGTTCATCATGCAGCATGCCTAATCACGTAAGTACAGTGTTTATTTTGATGTTTACATTTCATTCTGAATGAATTTGAGGCTGTGCTCTGTGGCTAAAGCTAATGCTACACTGTTGGAGAGATTATAAAGAATGAAGTTGTGTTTATGCATTATACAGACTGCAAGTGTTTAAAAATGAAAATTGCGATGGCTCTCTTGTCTCTGTGAATACATTAAGAAACGATGGTAAATTTAACCACATTTAACAGTACATTAGCAACATGCTAACGAAACATTTAGAAAGGCAATTTACAAATATCACTAAAAATATCATGTAATCATGGATCGTGTCAGTTATTATTGCTCCATCTGCCATTTTTCGCTGTTGTTATTGCTTGCTTACCTAGTCTGCAGCTCTGCACATCCAGACGTTACTGGCTGCCCTAATCTAATGCCTTTCATAATGTTGGGAACATGAGATGGCATATGCAAATATTGGGGGCGTACACCCCGACTGTTACGTAACAGTCGGTGTTATGTTGAGATTTGCCTGTTCTTCGGAGGTCTTTTAAACAAATGAGATTTATATAAGGAGGAGGAAACAATGGAGTTTGAGACTCACTGTTTGTCTTTTCCATGTACTGAACTCTTATTTAACTATGCCGAGGTAAATTCAATTTTTGAATCTAGGGCACCTTTAATAATAATACAAAGGAAGTTACTGGAATCTACCATTATATAATAATGGGGATGTGACACTTCAAATGCAGACTAAAGATGGCTCCCTGGTGGGTGTTGAATGCTGAATCCTACCCCTCCCTCCTTCAGCAATCGCCCCATTAACTGAGTCTTGGCTTTATGGAGTCGATTACATTGTCTTCTAAGAAACATATATCACAGCACAGCCTCCAGGCCTCAGTGACAGTGGCGCTTTCATCAAGTTTCCATATTATCAATTACTTACAGCCTCCAACTATAGCCAATTCCAGTGCAGATTAGAGAATTATTATGAATCCCAAAACATATACTGTCAGGACGGCCATGTCATGTAAATGGCCTTAGAGCGTTTCTCCCAGAGATGATGCAAACCAGACATGCTAATGGTTGGGCTCAGATTTGTTCTTTCGGATTAAGACTCATTAAATCCTCATTCCGCAGAGTTTCACACTGCACAACGATAGAGAGTGTGCTTTAACAAGCATACGCACCACCACACAAATGTGCCATGTGCCTCTATGCAACAAGATCATTGAGGTGCATCGCTGGCCACACAAGCTGTCAGACCGGATGCCACTATTTTTTTTAAACCCCCAACTTGCAGATTAACTCCCCATTTCACCGGAGCTTAACGCAGCCTTGTTTTTTTCCCTTCTCCAACTCCCAAGCATTCTGCTATCATCAATGTATTTACTGTACGCTAATTAAAGAATTCAGGGGGGTAAATGCATGCACGGTACGGCATCTGACAAACTCTTGCTAAAGCTGAGCACAGAAACACACATATACTCAAGCTTAACTAACATGCACACACACAAAAGGTATCTCTTTTCTGCTGTTTGTTTGCCAGTTACCCCGGGGAGCGTTGTTGGCATGGCTGTCACAGTGTGAATCAAACTAATTAATCCTGGGGAGAAATGTTGGTGCTCAACATACACACACACACACACACAATTTCACTGGTTCGGAAGCTTCCCTCAGTGAAGACAACGAGAGAGGGTCATTATCTCGGTTTCACTTCCAACGAAATTAAATGTTCAAATACAACAGGCGGTCTGCATCAAAGCAGATGGCTCTCCATTTTAAAAAGTGTTCTATCTTGCTGCAAATGCAAACTGCAGAAAGAAAAACCTGGACTTAGATCCCCCCCAGATCACTTATTAGTCCTCAGGCAAGGTGTAAACAGCGGGTCACGTTTTCTCCACGGACCACATTATGAGAGAACTGCAATATCAATCTGGCGCTAATTAATTTAGTCTTGTCTGGGAGAGCAAGGGACTGGCAAATGAAGTCAATTTTTGACTGCAGATACTGAAACTTTCCCAGTATGGTGTCAGACTAAATGAAACTCATTATTTAGATGACAAGGGAGACAGGCTGTGTTCTCCACTACAGTTTTTTCTGTATTAGACACAGAGCACACAAGCTCAAAGACATCCCATGGTGCCACAGTCATTTCTGAATAGATGCAACAACCACAATGTGCGAATGAACAAAAATTGGTAAATCAGCAGTATTTTACGGATAGCGGCAATTCCTATGGATGAGCGCAGGGAGGGAGGTAAACAAGGAGTCTTAAAGCATCTCAGCATAAACTTGCGTACATTTACTGAGAAGGAAAACAAATCTAGAAGTAAGCAATGGTGTTTTAGAGAGCTTAGTTTCAATGGAGCAATATCAGAGAAAGTTACTGTGAGAAATTAAATATACGCAAGCAAGTGAAGATGGCCCAGGGATTGAAATTACAAAATTCTCTAGCGCACTGAAATTTCTGATTTATCTGAGTGCATAAACATCTGTGGCCTTTGAAGATAATATGGGGTGCCCCTTTGAATGATTTTAAGGCTTTAAAAAAGGGTCAAAGGATCCCTTCTATCCCTTTGTGAAATGCCTTCCTATTTGTGAAAATCTTCATGTTTCTTTATCTACTGTATGCAGAGGCTTTCACTACAATATTTATTTGACTTTGATAAATAAAGAGAGATATTATTTTATGCCTCTGTTTACAGCAGATGGGCTTCATTAAAATGGACTGCTGAAGTAAAAAACAAACAAACAACAAAACAAAAACCCCACTAACAAACAACAACAAAACGGTACCATGTGCACTTGAGTGAGTTTGCATTGTGCTTTATAGTTACTAATGTATACTGGCTGTCAGACCCAGGGCTGGTCCATTGAATTGTTATTATTAGCATTTGAAGGTGGTTCATTACCTTGATGTAAAATGATGGTTGTCATTTCCATTTATAATACAGTGTTGTCGGGAAAGGATTTTCTTTGTGGAGACATTGCTCACTGTGTCATGACTATCTTAGTGTCATGATGATTGCACTGCTGAAAATAAGTGAAATAAGACATCATTTATGAAATTCAGTTGACATAAATGTGATCATAAACATGAATTAAAAGAACAGGTCACCCAAAATAAAACATGTTATTTACCTACCTCTAAAAATGCAAAAGGAGTTAGGCAGAATGTCCAAGCTGCTTTTTTCCTCTTAAAATGGCTTACACTTCCTTCAATGCATTTAGTCAATATTACCTACTGGTTTGTCCATGCAATGGAGGACAGCACTTGTCTTTGTGTGTGAACCTATACACATTGAGAAATTATGGAAGATTACTATTGCCTTTAACTTTTCAATAATAAACACATGGTATTGAGAGACATTAAGGGCCTCTTCTTGATCTGATCTGACTTAATTATCAAAACATTCAATTATTTTCCCTGGGAAATTCACCTGAAAGAAATGGACAAGACAAGCTTCCTCCTCGGGATGATGGATTCACATTTGTTTATTGTGATCAAATGGACTCTGAGGAGACAAATGGAAGAGCGCCATTCTGGAGGCAAGCCAAAACCTGTCTATGCAATAAAATGGGCTGCTGACAATGCTAGCAAGACCGAGGGAATAGAACATGAAGGAGGAACGTTTGTAGGGAAATGGAGGAGTCTAAATTGTAAGCTTCAGAATTAAATAACATCATTACAAATTTACCTGGGAATATAAAATGTGCAATTGAACACCTCGACTTACCAAGGAACCTTGAAAAAATTACTGAATATTCTTTAAACTCATTAAAAGGGAGAATTTCCTTTCTCTAATGTGCTGAAGTGCTATACTCAGGGAGAATGGTTTACCCACTGTATAAGCAATAGTAAAAGTAATGCTTACCTTAGCACACCTCTTACATTTCCTTGGTTTTTGCTTTTAAATGACAACAAATCAACAGTGTTGCCTCCACCCAATGTTTCAGCCCTTGGGCCTTTTTGCATGAATGCAATTGCTCTTATTTAATAAGACTGCAGTGTTATTTGACTTAAAGGCACACTGGAATCAGTCTCCAGATACAGTATATTAACCTTGGCTGATGTGTGGTGTGGGCTGGGAAAGATCCTGGACTCTTGAATCATCTGGGGGCGATTACTTCTATAAGGCAATCATATGAGAGACTCCAAGGCAAAGCATGGATAACTTATAACCTTGTGGCAAGAGCCCTACACAACGTAAGTCCAGAAGTTCTCGGTCATGTCTGACAGCTGTGAGAGAGGGTTCTGCTCTCTTGGGGTGAGAGATGACTTGCTGGAGGCAATGTGGAGAGGTTATGAGAAGAGTCACACTGCCAAATTCTCCTACTGAACAGAGGATAAGGGTTTGGGTGAATTATACAGCCACACAAAGATAAAACAGACAAACAATGCCGATAGTGGCAGAAATATTGGAGGGAATAATGCACCCTCTTGGGCTTTCATTTTCTCATCAAACAGAGTAGCGGACTTGCAGGGAGGTGGATTTGTTTGTCAAAAAAGACAAACAAACAGGAATCATCTGAAAAGTCCCTTCCTGATTCAAAGGCTGAAAAGGGGTAGAGTAAAAGCCAGAGTTCCAGCACTTCTTTTTATCTGCTCATCAAAGGCTGGCCCGACTACTTCACCAGCACTCAGCTCTCTGTTTAAAGATGACTCACTGACCACAGCTCTATGTTCAAAACCCTGCCATCCACTGTGACATCAGTCTGAACCGCAACTGAATAATCTGTTTGAACAACTGAAAGACTACAGTGTCCATTACAAGTCAACATGAAACCACATTTGAATCCAATACTCTTTCATATTTGTTCTGAGAAAAAAAACGATTTCCATTTGGCACACCAACATGTACAGTGTACCACTCTTTACAATATATAAAAAGATACTTTAGTAAATAAGCCATTTTTGACAGCTTAAGATCTAGGGTTGGGAATCAAAAAGCTCAGGAATAGGATGCTTGTTATCGAATTACAATTTTGATTCCATTTATTGATTTCTGTGTGCACATTTTTATGTGATTTTAAAACATTTAAGCACCATAAGACATGAAAGAGAACTCAATTCAATACTCACACACACACACACACACACACACACACATGTTTGTTTTTGTGAATTGTGGGGACTTTCCATAGACTTCAATGCATTTTACACTGAACAAACTGTACATTCTATCCCCCTACCCTGCCCCTACCCCTAAACCTAACCCTCACAGGAAACTGTGCAAACTTTTACTTTTTCACAAAAACTCATTCTATATGATTTATAAACCCATTTACATTGTGGGGACCGCTGGCTGGTCCCCACGATGTAGGTGAACTCAGGTTTATATTACATCATGGGGACATTTGGTCCCCACAATGTAATATAAACAAAAGCACACACACACACACACACACACACACACACACACACACACACACACACACACACACACACACACACACACACACACAAAAAGCCTCCTCTAATATAGTGTGAGAATACTGGAGTTCTCTTTTGTGTTGACATGCACTTGAACGGACAAATACACACAAAATTGCCAAAATATCCTTGTAAACATTGTTGGTTATATCTTAAGTGAACATAAACAGTAAACAAAGAAAACGCATACTGCGTATGTGAATCTATGTATTTTCTACTTATTATATATTTAAATAACTGACCGGTAGTTCAAAGTCAGATTGTGATGTTTCTGGTCTCTTAATGAGACTGCTACCTGTTTGATTTGAAAGGAATAAAATGTAATTTTCAAGAAATACAATCTCAGGCATCATTAGTCCACTAAACATATAAAGTTTTATGCTAGGTCAGAGGAAGAGATGAGTCACTCACCTCTGTAAAAAGTTTGAGAACACTATTATAAAGAATGTAAAGGTCTTGAGGTGCAGTCACACTAGATTTTAGCAGGCAGAATTATTCAGATAATTGCAATATGTCATACTGTATGATGTTATGTTTGTTCTGAAAAATATAAATAGCAAATAATGATACATACCAAACATTAAAATATAGTAGGGACTGCACAACTTACAACACTGCAAAGTTAAAGTTTATACTCTTTGTATTTTCTAGTCTTGAAATTGATGTAGCCAGTTAAAAATACACGCAGTTTCATATAAAGGATAATCAAAGTGAAAAAATTTACATCCAAATACATTTCAATGATGGAGTGATTTTCTCACCAGGGGCTGGTAGCACTTTTAAAGTTGCATGTTGAAATGTATAATGTGTATTACAATAGAGACTTCTATTTAGAAGAACAAGTTAGCATTTATTTTTTTTGAGCACAAAAATGGTAGAATTATACTCGTGAGGGTTGTCATTTTTAGTCAGTTTACACAAAACTACAAGACATTAAAAGACAATCTTTAGCTATGATGAATATTGCAGTAAGCATGCCTTAATCACTGGGCCAAATGTCTTCTGTGTAGATACCAGTGAATGTCTTGTCTGCGTATCATGTTGAACGCAAATCTCCTCCAATTTCAGGGCAGGCCTGAACCACAAAGGTTTTTTTGACCTAGAAAAGCAAGCCCCTTCTTCTTACATATCCTTCATGTTTGATCCTCTTCAAAATCCCCAGGTCTTTGAAGTCAAAGAATTAATGAGTTTCATAAAAGTGACAATTCTTCTGAGCTGTAGAAATTCCAGATGCACACCTGTTGAGAAAAATGGACTAGGGCAGCAGTTATATTTTTTCTAGGGTCGGAGAAAGAAACACTCGAATTTAGGGAAAAAAAAAGCTGATCAGCTTTTTAAAGGGAGAAGATTTACTAAATGTTAACAAAAAGAAAGACATTCTGTCAGAATACCCAGCTACTTTTGAATGTGCATCAGTGGAGATGCTTGAGAATAAGATGGTGCAGTTTCAACATCTACCAGCAGAGGCTAATGGAACCATTTTAATTAAATAATTTTGAAACTGCACCAGGTCATCCTTTGATGGCAAATTGGGCCTAAATCAGAGCCAGATCTAGAATATTATGTTTTTATGCATGCTAAAAAATCAAGTTGAAACCTTGATTTTTCCCCCATTTTCCCCCGTTTTATAATGCCTTTATCCACTGGTAAATATTTTGAGGTTCTTTTCACCACTTGAAAATAATGCAAATTTAGGGCAGAGGTCCAGACTAACAGCAATTGTGAGCAATGCTGATCTGTTCTGCTCTCAAATTCTCAGAAAAAGGAAATGCACGATCTTTAAAAAAAAAACCAGCTTGAAATGAATCTAGCCTTCAGACTATTCAACGCTTTGAGTGATTCTACAGTATGTGGAGGTTTTTAAAATCACTATATGGTGAGTACATATATAATCGCTTATTAAAACCATCCCTTCTGCTACTGAAAAAGGGTTGTGTGGGTGAGGAGAAAATCTTACAACACTGTGTTGGCTGTGAAACGAGCTCTGAATTGAGGAGATGCAACCCCTTCATCGGCAGCCCTGAGGGAAAGTGGTGATGGAGAGGCACATCCTGTCAGCATGTAAGCCGTCGACACTCTTTGTTTACACCGACCCGTTTAAATCGTTCCAGGATGCGTGTGGCTGCCTCATCTGCATAATCTCTGTCAAGACTGACAAAAGCTTCCCAAAAATAGGCAACGAAAGAGTCACAGGCTGAGTGGAGGTCTTAGTGGTCTACGGAGCTGAGGAGCATGTGAAACACGTAAAATTGTGTTTAGTCTGCATCTAAGCCATTTATGAGTGACCCATTTAAATGCCAGGAAGACAGTAGTCACCACAAGATTAAAAAAAAAAAATGTATTACATAATTAAAGAAAAAACATCTAAAATTCGCATAACTTGTATTTGCAAGACTTCAAGACTTCATCTATTTTATAGTTTTCCTGGTAAACTAAAGGGATCTGTTATAATATCCAACGTTTATCAACTTCCACAATCAGTCATCAACCATGTTTGAGGTATATTATTATAGATATAAGACTTCTACATTTGGAGCAGTACTTCGGTCCAATGAGATTTCTGTGTGTTCAGGGGTACCTAGTGCAACAACACAGAAATAGAAATGAAGAAACAAAGAAAATGTAAAGTTGCTCTTTGCAGCTAGGTTAGGACAAAAATTCCTATTAAAATAGAAGAGATGCATTTCATCATGTTACTTTGTCATGATAGAATTTAAATTTAGAATAAACCTTTTTCTTAAAATATAACTGCTAAACAAAGCAAAAATGAACCTACGTTTCAGCAAAGTGAAGAAATTGGTGATTTCAGCATGCATGATTTTAGATGTTAAGTGACTTGCCCTGTAGTTAAAGTCCTGTGATTCTCTGTGGTTGAAAGGGGTGTGATAAATGGCAACAAAAGTGGCCTCCTGGAATCTGAATGCCTCTGATATAATGCATCAAACAAGCACAGCATCCGCACTGAGGACCACTGTTGAGCTAATTTTCTTTCTGATTTGGAGCCAGCAAGACCTCCAACATTCACAATGTTCTGTCACTGGGTCCTTCAGTAAAGCACAACTACAGTGGTATGCCAAATGTGGGAATGTCTGTGTGTGGGGGTTGAAAAGAACAAGGTGGTCTGATTTTAAAATTACAATCCTCTATTCATCCTTGATGACTGTTTGAAAGTCCAATTACTCACCAGCAGAATGTGATTGCTCAGTTTTCTACTAGTCTGGAGAATTAACACTATGGCTGCAGAAGTCCGCAGGAGGTTCAGCCTTGACCCTGACCTTTTGAAACACAGCAGGGAAAGTAATTGCTGCATGCCTAACATTTTGCCTGTTTCAAAATAAATGATCATCGAGCTGAATCCTGTACATGCCACCTAGAAAAACTAAGCCATCCTCTTTTACCAAAATGTTCATACGTCTACGCTCTATATTTCAAGATTTCAAACTGCCAGCTGACTGTGACTGACTGACTTAAGTGACTGGTGAAAATGCCAAAATTGCTGTCGCAGACTGACAGTATAATCATACCTCCTTTCTGCAGCAACTAAACCTTCTATCCTCCATCTACCAGTCACGGATCACTTATCTGGCAGAAGGACTGGGCAGGGTACATAGTAAAGCTAATGCATATGTGCTCTACAAAAACAGATGCTTTTGAGTGAATTTGGATAAAAAATATTAATATAAGGGTGAAAAATATAGTGAGACATCTGAAGTGACAGGAATTGACATCAATCACAATATATGGTGAGCATGTTCATGTCAGCCTTTAAAATACAAAGCCATTTATCTCAGAACTAACAGCTATACAATTGTAGTAAATTTTGTTGTAAAATTTCAGGAGTCTACACCTTCAAAAAGGTGAGACATCTCTATTAGCATGTTTTGTAAGTGTCTGCAATTATGCTAAATTATGCCTGAGATGTCATTGTTTGTTGGAAAAATAGCAAAATGAACACCAGGAATGAGCTTGTCTGTTCATCCATTCTGCACCAAGGGTCGCTGAAGAACTCTTTAACACCATCAGAGGGTTTCACACACAACAACCACCTGAGGTGAAGACAATTCATCTCATCTCATAAGTAAAGTGGAATTAAACCACTCCTTCCAATCTGATAGTAGTTTGAAAAAGGATATGTCTACTGAATAATTGGCAAAGAACATTTCAGACTATCACAGGTCAGAAAATATATATATATACGAGCTGTTAAATAAAACCGTCAGCTTTATCAAAGAATCAGCAATTGCTTTGCATCCACATTGGAATTTGATGGGATCTGTGAGTTCATCGGCAGGTTACGTGTTTAAGACTGTTCACTGGTAGGGGGTTTGAGTTGCTTTCTGTCAGCTGAAAATGAAAAGAGATTGCAGGCAGACCTTACACACCACACTCTCTTATTGAGTTTGAAGCAACACACATATCAGAGTGATGAGAAGACACGATAGGAAACTTGCAAGAACAATCCTGAGAGCTGGCTGTATGTCACCTCCCTGACCTTTGATGATAGTGAAACAATCGCCCCTGCCTCTCCTGAGAGGTCTGGGGCAGGAGTGCAAGGTCAGCTTTAATAATATGATAACCTCAAATGAGAAATTCACAGGACTGATATCACTGATGCACCTCGCAAGGGAGATGGAATACAGTACACATGAAGTTCATGGCTCGAGGTCTTTCTACAACAAACTTCTCCTTGAATAAAAAAACAACAACTGTATATTCTATTCTAATGGTTAATTTATTGACTGGTTTATGTTTTCACTACCACAACACAAAATATCCCCTCAAAACTTCATCCGATTCTCTATGATATCAAACAACACACTCTGAACATGTTTTGTTACAGCAAATCACAAACATCTGAAAAGGCACAATGTATCATTGCACGTTAAGTAGTCACCCCTCCTTCAACTGGTTTAGTGCATAGAAAAGCTTGCTTTTTTCCTTTCAACTTATCAAAGGCCTACATTTGACATTCATATATAGCAGAACAGAGTATACTGCATTTGGCAGTGCAAGCCTCCCTAGTGGTGCTCAATCCTAATAGTGTGTTTTATATTGAAACCTATTTCTTCAAAATCAAATATAAGAATTGACTTCTGCGTTTAATCTAGCCACAAGTATTAATGTAACTCGTTGTTTAAGGCGCTGTTTAGAATTACACCTCAAATTGTGTGGCTTGCTGAGGTGTGCTATTATTTTCCAAAAGGATCAGACTCATGATTTTTGCCAGACAATAAAACTCCATAAATTCCATAAATTTACACTGAAGGAGGGAGCTGCGCCAGAATATCAAAGACTCTTTAGACTTGGAACAGTAAACAACCACTTAACAACTGAACAACCCTTGCAACCATACAGTCCTAAAGAACACCTTAACAACTGTATTGCAATGCCCTAAAACCCATCCACAACACCCTATACATTCACATTGACAATACTCACATTTACTTAAGAAATACTTGTCTAAAAGCAAGAAAATTACTCAACTTTGCAATCACAACTATTCTGTTTATGAGAAAACTTATTTGGAATCCATGCTGTCTTATACTTGATTATTGAGCTAATAAAAATGTGTTAAATTTATAGGTGATATATGAATTATTAACACAAAAAGTCCTTGTTTGACTTTGAGGAGTATATAATTCATGTTGATTATTCTATAATTATCAAGACACAAAACAAGACTTACATAGATTTCCCCTTGTTTGGAAATCCTGCTGGTTGCCACAAGAGGCTAATTAGCTGTAGCAATTATCATGCTAGCCTAGTGGTTATTATGACTTCAAACTGGGCCCAAGGTGCATCGAAATTCAGGTGGTGGTCTGACTTTGAAAACTCTTTGCAGTCCGCAGTTCATGTGTTCTTATTACACAGGGAGCCAGAGACTGGGTTTGTTTGGTCTAACTTAGTGTGACCATGAAGGTCATGTAATCAGCAAGGAAAAAAGGAGGTTTGAGCTCAAGTAATTACTCAGCTCTAATTACAGTAGCTGGCTTCCAAGAAAGGTGGAATACTGGGTCTTGCTGTGTAATTTCACAGCCTCAGTTTGAAACTTAGGAATAAATATATGTCTGTATATTTAATGACTGCTACACCACAGCTATGTATGCGGTAAAGACAGAGAAGATGACCCTTTGACTGGTAAGCAGTTTTAAATAACTTGCTATAAGTTTATTTATTAAAATTGACTCCTCTTTGTGTGTATTAAGATGGTTGTTGCAAGTTCATTTAAACACTCCCCAAAAGACACCACCTAATAGATACTAAATGTTGCTGATAGAGAAATTAGCCTTGATTACGTCATGAATAGACTAGAACCAAAGGGAGGAGGAGGGACATATGGTCATCACTGACTAACCCTCTATATCAAACCTGTATTATTTCAATTTAAAAATATTCTTTGAATCTCTAGAAAATTACATCAAAGTCTTGATTTACCAGATTACAAATTGGAATCACATTCCACAGTCCTTAAAAGCATCAAAATAGTTCATTCTCTGCAACTCAGCCCATCCTCTTAACTGTGCTATGCAGAGCGGTAAGTAACATCTTCTGAACGTAGAATTCTGTGGGGTGGATTTGTTGCCACAGTTGGATATCTCATTATGCTTTCCACAACCTTGCCTGAATTACTTCGCAAGTTCCTAGAAGTCAGGTACATATCGAAATTGGGAAAAAAAAACACTTTCAGCACATAAGTGTATAATGGAAAAGCTATACTGACTGAAATGTTTATCATTCAACATAATGTGGACATGACAAAAATTACATATACAATATACAATATGTACCAACTAACAGAAAGCACAATATTTTCTTAACAAAAAATAATCAATACAAGGTAAAATGTGTTATTTTTGCACCACTAGCAACACCAATCAGAACTGCAAAGATAACTTTTTTTCTAAAGTTTTAAAGGACAGTTAGTCCAGCCACAAACTTGTGCCATTACTTGAGCCAGTGCTGGTCACCAAATCAAACTGCAGATCCACTTGGTGCCAATAAGTGTGAAAACTACCCACTTCACTTTTACCAAACCTTTGAGCTTACTAAGATAGGAACAGGTGGTGTATTAACATACAAGTATAAGCAAAACTTCATTAGGCATAACACAGTCCAGACCCCTGGGCATAAATTGCTCACGATCAACAATAAACATTGGCACATCTCACTCTCGACTGGCATTCAGAATCAATGTTTCTGATTCTGTTTGTGTGCAGACTATAACATGGAAGGGGAAGGGGTTCCTGTTCATTTATATGCATTAGGTCTTCAGAAAGCCTGGCAATTAACAGATTTCATCCAACACACTGCACAATGAAATTGAGTTTTAAGGCCAAGAGAAACATTTTGGCAGCTTTCAAAATTTGTTACTAACCTTAGTGTGGTCTCCGAGGAGCTGAAACTTTGTCGAGTGGAGGGTGTGTTCACGTGATAAAAAAAGTAGAGCCGAGGAGGCCAAGCTGTCATTGTGATTCTGACTAAAATCTATGTATATTTTTTATTTACTGTATATTTATTTAATATATATCATAGTATTTTTAATGTTATACGTTAAATAAGCTGTATTACAGTAATGACAATCCAAAGAATTCAGCTTTTTTTAATTAAAAATATTTTTTATGGCATTATATATGGCAGTTTTTCCTGTGTTATCGAAAAACAATATTTTTCAAGGTATTGTATCAAAGTTAGAAATCCCAGTGTCAAGAAAACACTACTAACTTCCGCAGGCCAAATCATCCTCCACACAATTTTCTTATGTTTTATGTCCTTGACTTTGGCGGGGTCACATTAAAATCTTCTTCAGAGAACATTATGCTTCACATTATGCTTCATTATGTTTCTCAAAAAACATCTTTACATAAATGCATCTCTATTTAAACATGTATTTGAGAAGAGCTTTCTAAAACATCTTTATCCTTACGTTTTTGCTGTCATACAGAAGTCAGATAACCCTGACTCATAAAAGTCTCATTAGGCAATCTTTGCCGTCACTGATTTTAAATTCGCCATTGACTGATAAAGCACTATACACACAGCTGACATGTTTACTTCCATTATAAATAAAGTTCTTAACGAGATAAACAAAAGTTCATTGTGTAATTCACAAAAAGCTAAACATTCACATGCACCTACACTGGTCTGATTTCTTTGTATAGGCCTCATCTTCCCAGTACGCCACTGGCGCAATATTCATTAGCAAGTCCTAATGAGCTTTTATAGGGTTGTTTTTTCCAGTAATTTTAATTTGCAGTATACAATACACTTTCAGAAGCAGTGGAGGGCTATTGTGTAGCTTATTCAGGGATTATTAAGTTTCTTTTTTTTCAGTCATCATTAACATTGGCCAAGCCTGATTACTGCACAATATGAAACACAGCACAGATAAAGACCCACCTGCACAGCGTTCCCTCAGGTGCTTCCAAGAAAAACAGACAATTTGCATCAGCAGTAAAACTGGAAATGCCAACCATGAACAAATCCGCCAACTCAAGAGGTAACTTGTAATCATTTAGGCAACCTCAACAGCAAAGAACAAATGAATCAACAGCTTTTAAAGCACTCTGAACATTTCAACAAAGATAAATTAGTGCTGACAATTTCCATATTGCGGAAGAGTTAACATTTTACTTGAGAGAGACACATTTTTGTTCCTGAAGGGTTTAAGGGGAATCTAGGTTCTTTAGTGGTCCACCATGCTTCCAGCACATTAGCCTACTGTGACACTATCATTTGTTATTTTGGCAGTTCGGTTGTCATTAAATTACTCCCAAGCTCGGGCTCCATCTGAATGGCAGTTTAAGGAGTCAGCACTCTATTAGGCTCATAATAGAGACAATCTCCACCGTTTTTATAAGTAACAACCCTTTCTGGGCAATAAAATATTCTTTTCTCATTTTTCACCCACTCAAAGCAGCATGTTTTTCACCACCAGAGAATGGCCATAAAAGAGAATGCCAACACTGGCACAGGTGTATATCACTTTGGCATATTAACTCACTGGTTTTTAATATTTTCAGATCATAAGTGACTACTTCTTAAGACCCTCAGACAGCACACTAGTGGTCAGCCCACAGTCTGTTTATTGAGCTCCTCTAAAATACTGCAAACAAAACTGGCAAGAGTTAATTAAAATCAGAAATTCCAGTTATATTGACTAATCTAACTAAAGGCTGGAATACACTGCACAACTTTTGCTCAGATTTTTTGGCCTGATTTGTAGATTTATGAGTTGAAATGAGTCGGTTCAAATTATGATTCCAACCAAATAGAGATGATCAAAACATGTTTGATATTTTGAGCTGATTTTAGAACAAATATCGTAGTGTATGACATAGGGATGCACCGATCCAATATTCAGATTGGGTATCCGATTGGCTCCGATACTGCCATTTTTCCCGGATCGGGTATTGGCCGGACGGGACCGATCCAAGTCCGATGTTGTATGTGTATTCTGTGTTATTGTTAAGCTCTATGGAGTCAAATTAATGCCTTAAAGTTTTGCACAAAAATAACGTTTTGCAAAACACAAAAAAGAATTGAGCAATAAAAAAAATGTTTTGCAAACAAAAATGAAGAATTGCAAAGGAAAAATAAAGTATTGAGCGGAAAAAAATAAGTTTTGCAAACAAAAATAATAAATTGCAAAATAAAATAAAATAATGCAAAAATAAAAATATAATCAATTACAAAAATCAATGACCGCTGTAATCCTATTTTATCTTTGCCACACATTTTTCATGCTCAAACCTACTAAATCATTTGCAACGCTCATTTTATTCTGCGTTTCAGTCAAACGTGCGCTCACGATACCAGTTTACCTTTGCTCTGCACTTTTCTGTGCGGTTCTCTTTATGGCACTGGTTTGACGTGGGGGTGGAGTCAAGAAACGGGGGCACGCCCCCGCAAAATGCATTGGAGGGGAACGTAATCGACGACAGGTGAAATTATGCTTTGACATGGTTAAAAATAATGAATGGTTTGTTTTTGTTGGTTTGTTTAGCATATGTTGTCGCCGATTACGACCCCCTCCAATGCATTTCTTATAGTAATATGACCCGTTGCGCTCTGTCTCACTGCCTGTATCCACTTTTGTGTCCTTAAACATTCGTTTTTTGGGGTCGACAGCTTATAAAAACTTATTTCTGGTTTTTTTTAGCTTGTTAGCTGTACAACTTGTCACACAGCAGCTTTTAGGCATTGTTCTGTTTTTTGTAATGAGTCAGAAAAGACAAGAAGGCAGCCTGGAGACGGTTGGATTGTTTTCCCCCCGGTGGGCGTGGTTTTCAGCCGTTCATATTATAATACTTTTGCGCAATGAAAGATTGTTAATAGCATTTTTTTTGTTCTGTCCTATCATATGTTGCTGCCTCATTAAAAAAAAAAAACAAAAAACACAGCTATAAATTTAAAAGAAATGTCTTTTAATTTTATAGTATAGCCTATATTTATATATAAATATATTTAGTTTATGTTATAACTCAAACATTCATGAAAAACAAGCCATGAGTCATGGATGAAGGAATCAGCTGGACTCCTGTTTATTTTGAATGTCTACCGAGCTAGTGAAGCTATTGGTTTATTTACAGTTGTTGCACTAGACTTTTGATATATAAGTTACATCAGACTCAGTAATCTGTTAAAATGACGGACAGGCTGCAGATTTTTTCCGTCACTGCTAAAAAAAAAATGGCATCAATGACGGAAATACACACACACACACACACACACACACACACACACACACACACATCACACTACCGCCGACGAGACGCGGTTGTCATGCCGACTGTCACAGCCCTAAGTGAGGCATAGAGTTTATTAGGTAATTTAGCACTTTTTTATTATTACTTGAATATCGGATCAGATCGGTATCAGCCGATACTGAATCCCAGGTATCGGAAGCGAAAAAGGCGGATCGGTGCATCCCTAGTATGACACGTCACTACTGCAACCAAAGCTGTCCTATATCTACCAGTGTTGCAATAAAATACCATACAAATAAAATGACAATACAAAAGCAAAACAGCAGATAATGAGTAATAAATTAACCTATAATTTAAGTCATCAGCACAGATAAAACTGTCTGCGCCACTCACCTATAACTCCCATTGTAATCTTTAAAGTCCATACTGACTGCGTCTATCCACCCAAGACAGCCTCCGGTCAACTCCTGCACATCTATGTTTGTTTCATCTGTAATGCATCTCCTAGCAATGAAGCGCACATTTGAAAATCTGGTAGTGTATGATCTCTTCAGATTTTAAAAGCTGTGTAGTGCATTCCAGCCTTAAACGGGCAGATCTCTGCCAGGTGGACTTTATGCTGATTGTATAAAATGTCTGGCTATGACTAGTGGAAAGGATGTTTCAAAAGGGTATACAACTGAGAAGTAAAGTGGGATATATCATGTTTTCATACATAGCATTTATTTTACCACTCTCTGGTGCTACAACATTTCATTTACAATGAGTTCTCATACTAGACACACTGGTAATGGCTGTCAGAAGGAAAGGACAAACTGACCTCCACTCCTAAAGTCTCATTTCTTCATCTGAAGCACAAATCTGCTTCTAAAAACACAAGGACAACTTGTTAACAAATCCAAGGGGTTCCATAAGCCCCGTCTCTTTGCTCCAAGCCCACTTTCAAGTGCTCAAACAAAAGAGTTATACCCAAGCTCGTTATCTCTTTTCAGAGAAAAAAGGCATAAAATTGCTTGCTGACAGTGTTTTTAATGCATAAAGAATGACCTTAATAACTTGTTTCATCTTATGTTAAAACAATTTAGTAGATACATGAAACAATCTTTCAGAGAGTTTAATCTGGTAAGCTTTAAGCAGACATCAATGCGTAGGTGAGCATTATTTCTCTTCTGTTAACTACATTGAAAGCGGTGTACTGGGGACATTTAAAACACAAGACCACTATTAAGATTACAAAAGGTCTTGTTAAAGTAATCAAGGATTTGACCTGAAAAGAAAATTAATTGCCTACCATCACAATACAATTCCTCTACCTTTTGAGAGCTATGGTTTCTTGCACCTTTTATGTTGAGAGAAAGGAAAGAATTAAAGTATTTAATTTACAACATAAACAGTCTGCTCAGCCAGTGAGCAAGAAATATGCCAGCATTCTGTATTTGCCAGTGCTAATCTATAGTTCAATATAATACTGAAATTGAGTGAATCGCTAATGCTCTTAATAATAAAAACTAGAAAAACAAATACTACAAATGTTAGTGCTATTACTATTAAAGTTCAATGCACACAAAGTTTCTCATCAGGAAATACTGCAAAGGTAATGTTATTTTTTCATTTACCCTCAGTTTAGACTGGGTGATTCCCAATTTCTGTCATAAATAACTGACAAAGAAACTCTTCTGTAGCAGAAAGAACAATTAATGGGCTACTAATGATATGGAACGAAAATACGCAAGAACTGCATTATATTGAAACAAATCTCAGTGAGCTTTCGCACTTTGGTTGGTATGAAAGTGGTTTTGGATCCAAATAGTAGAATGTGAAAATACACCAGTATAGCAGGGGTAAGAGGGTGGAACTGAAGCCAGACAAAATCAAATTTATGCTCTTCTTTGAACAATTCTTAAAATCATAGATATAAAAAAAAAAAAAAAAAAAAAAAAAAAAAAAAAAAAAACACAGGATGTCTTTCATTATTACTAATCTTTGAATAATACTGAGAAATATGCGAAGGCAAATAAAGACAGCTGGTTATGAAAAGTAATGAATATTGAATTACGAGATGATTTCATAATGAAGATGCTATCGTGGCAGAGCAGAACAGATTGTGGTAATTCTGAACGTCCGGCTTCATTCCACTGACCATTCATCACCTCCGGCCCCAGCTCTGCACTGAGATGGCAGCTGCGGTGGCCAAGAAGGCTGAACACCCAAGAAGACTTGAGTAAGAATGGTGGAGAAATATGGAAATCTGTCCTGCTGTTCCACTATGACCCTGTCACTTTTCATCTCACCCAGATGGCCATAGTTCCAAAGTTTTTTTTTTTTAAAGTGGAGGAAGTATACAGACGATCCTTTTCTACCACCAGCATGGGGTACAGTTAGATATGATTCATGGCCCCTGTCAAGTCTCTCTTTATTGCAGATTGTTTAAGCCAGAACACTGGCAGGTGTTATGACTTAATGACACGCCCCCCATTCTCCATCCATATAAAAGTTAAAGCAAAACTAAGTAGATGCAATATATGTGCAACCCATGCAACAATGCAATCAGTTGTTTTCTGTGGTCATACAATTCAATACAGGTTCTGAATCCTCAGGGAACACAACCAGCACTGTCCAATTCAGTAAACCACTATGGGCTTAATTGCTGAAACTGGATTGTGTTGTTCTTTTATTACCTTTTGAATTGCATTGTGGCTTATGAGATTCTCTCGTCAGAATCTCTGCAGCAAAACGTAACTGATCAACAGAAAAAAAATCTTTGTTTTAGGGGATGTATGAGATAACAGCTAATTAAGAAACACCCCCAATCTTGCTGTGCCCATTGGATCAGGACTAAATCAGTGATATAATGGATTTTTTCCATTACTGGATAAGTACAGAGGATTATGACTCTTGAGAAGGGAACTGAACTTTTTGATTGCAAAAATGATACGACAAGCAGCTACCTGTTCTAATGTAGGGTAATTAATTTTTGCCTGATAACATTGTTGTGCTTGAAACAAAAATATTATTTTTTTCTCTGAACCACCCTTAACTGAGCAAGACATGCGCTGTAATTGCTAAACTATGATCTGAAATTTCTTTCACACTTTTACTGCCGTTAGTAAAACTTCTTTTGATAAGGAGAACACCAACACTTAAGCTCTGTCGGAAACTAGTTGATGCTAAAAGCTGTCCATCAGCACACTGAAAATGTGAAAGACAGATCATAGAGTACAAGCTGACAGTCTATAATGCTGAAAGATGAAGCAGTATAAAGGGTCATCAAACCATTCTCAAGTTTGTCAAGAGACTTGAAAGGCCCATTAAAAAGGATGACAGACCCTTTTTGTGCCATCTCTGGCTCTAGCATTTGGGTCAGCATGAATGACTATGTCTGGAGGGGCTAACACTCAATACCCAGTCCCTCCTCATAAATGTGCAATCGAGCCATAATAAGTCATTTTTTTGTCGAATGAAAAGCTTTGCTTACAACAAGACCACTGGTTGCTACTTAAAAGTTTGCGGAAAAAGATGTTTTCTCTCTCTTTTTGAAACATAAGCCTAAGATGAAAAGAATAAACAGGTGTGCTCAAGCATATCTCATTTAAAGTATCTCAAAAAAAACTCTTGAATAACTTTCTAAGATCCCATCCAATTAACCTTTCCTCTCTGGAAACGCTTACTGTAGCAGAAAACACACCGTAAATGTAACAGTCTAGCGGCGGACTAATAAAAAACCTGTGCACCCTGACTCAGAAATTAAGTAAAAATAGTCAGATTAGATCTTACAGTTTTAAGAAGCAGGAAAAAAAATTCTCATCAAGTGGTCCGCAAACAGCCTGTAGAATGGGACAAAGACATGGCTTTAAAAGTACAGAGCTTCTTAATAATATACGAGAAACAGCTTAGACACGTGTGAAGATGTCAAGGGTTGAGAAGCACATATAACATACATTGTCTCTAACCTCTCAGCAAATATCTCTTCTGCTTCAGCTGGAATGGTACAGTATATTTTTTCAAGCTTAAGGCACTGTAGCACCAGGCACTATCAGATCAAATATGAACATGTAAAATATGTTTCTCCTCACCATCTGAAATAGATATTGTGAAACAAACATTGTGTTTTTTCTCCCTGTGGTTGCCAGTACAAATCTAGTAGTTTCCAAAAATCAAAAGGAATTGGGAATGTAGAAATGACAATTTGATTTGACATCCCTGGCTAGGATATTGATTTCCTGCTTGACAAACCTCATAGTCATTTACTACTAGTGGTCTGAGCTCAGGGAATGGGCTTCCCAACTTTCGAACAAATCCACTCTTTGAAACAGCACAGTTGGAAGGTGTAGGGATTATTGAAATACAGAACAAAGTTGAAGCCAGTAATTCCCAAAGGTGTGCAGCTGTGTATGAATTTGTATGCTTTGCACATGTGTGCATTAGTAAGCTTTTCTGGCATAAAGACAGGCAGGTGCAGCTCAGTAGGGGAACACCATTCAACTGCTGCCTTTGAGATACCTCCTGAGGATTGTGGGATTGACAGCCCGAGGGTGGCATGCCTACTAGAGAGGGTGTCTTCTCGAGACCCTGCTTCTCCTGTCATATTTTCTTATCCGTCAATGCCAATTAAAGAAGGCTAAGACACTTCATGAGTCATTTCCTGTCAGGAAGGAAGCCATTGCTCTTTTGTACCACTGTTCATAGATTTGAATCTGAGCTGTGTGTTTCTGAAAGGTTTCAGGGAGCTCTGCATTGGGTTTCATTTACATTTAACGATGAGCAAAACTTCAAAATTAAAAGCACAGAGTGGGATAGAAGTGTCAAAGAGTCTCACTTCCTGTCTCTACCTTACAGATGTTATTGGATTACAAATTCTAGGAGTATAATTTTGTTACTGTTATCTCTTGTGTATCATAGATTTTTTATTTTTATTTTTTTTAAAGAACCTGTGCCTAATCAACCACAGTCCTTATTTACACATTAGCAATTGGACAGAGTCTCCAGGAAAAAAGTAGCAGTGTTGCAAAAAAAAAAAAAAAAAAAAAACCGACACACTATGTGAAAACAGGCCATTTTAATGTGAGTGGCAGTAAAGAGTTTCTCCAAAGCATCTGAAATAGGCAATTGATTCCTGAGAGTGACATTTGATAGCGTTGTATCTATTGAGCCAAACTTAGACATCAGATGGAATAAAAGTGGGAGACAGGCTTTGGTGTTTACACAACACCATTTAAAATTAAAAAAACTAAAAATGGAAAACTTTTTATGCATTTTGCCCATTAATTTACATGACTACCGCATTCTGGGGGCCTGGAAATGCAAACTTGTTTCAAAGTACAAGTTTTCGAAAACAATACCGTTATTGTCTATGTGTAGCCTATACTACTACCTTGAATTCGTGAAAACGGTGAAGTCATGTACATGTGTATTATGTGTTCAAACTATAGGCACACAGTTTCTTTACAAAGTGACATCAAGTACTGGCCTGGCAGCATAATACAGCATTTTTAGTCATTTTCACAAATTACAGGTAGATTTTAAGAATGGGTTTCACAAAAGGCAGGAAATTTTAAAGATGGCAGAAAAGTGCCAGAAAACTTTCGGAGCCAGCAATTAGGAAATTTTGGTTCAAGCAGAAACAGTATTTTACATTCCAAAATGGTAACTGTTACAACAAATCAACAAAATGGTGACTGGTTACACCCTCAAGTTGTTCCAAACCTGTATGAATTTTTTTCTTCTACTGAACACAAAAGATATCTTGAAGAATGTCGGTAACCAAACATTTGATAGCATCCCATTGGCCTGTTTGGTTACCCATATTCTTTAAAACATCCTTTTTTGTGTTCAACAGAAGAAATTCATACAGGTTTGGAACAACTTGAGGGTGACTAAATGATGACAAAAGTTTTATTTTTGTGTGAACTATCCCTTTAACATCTAAAAACAGCACTTGTTAGTGATGGTTGCTACGGCAAGCTGTTAATCCTAATCACACTATTAAATGCTACGGTCATTAAGGGTGGAGTAGTAGGATATTGATTATCCATGTGGTCTGCCTTATTTTTTTTCCCTGTTCAATACATCTCTCACTCTGCAGTGATGAAGCAAACTAACAATCAATGTAGAAATGTATGTTGTAAACCTAAAAGCATGTCTGATATTTCAGGGGGAGGAAAAAAAAACCTTTGACTTGATCGTATCATCTATCTTTGACACAGACACAATTATTTAGCTCACAATTACAGTCTCTGGGACCACAGAAGTTTGCATACCAATCAAATGGTTAAATGAATCTCAATTTCCATATTGAATTCAGTCTATGTATTCATTTACTCAAAAGGACATAAAAATAGTGTTTGCCACCCAGCTAAGAGAGCAATGAAGTCAGATCAATCCCATGGTTCAGCCTGGCTGCCACAGTGTAATGAAAAGGTTGTTTACAGGAGCATGTGTGAATTTGATCTGTTTAACTGTGTGTCAGCCTAAATGCAGAGAAGCTCCAGCTTCCATGCTGGAACAGGATTTGGCCCATATCAAATGGCCAAAGCTTGCAGCTATAACTGACATTCTTAATAGCTCTTTTTCAAAACTCAGTTGCCTTACTGTCTACTGCCTACATTATTTGGCCTACATTTCATCAGCGGCCAATTTGAATTGGTCTACATAGGCAGCACATGCATGAGACTTGACTCACAATTGATTCCAATTTTGGCATTAACAAATGTCTAAGCTAGCGCAATACAAAAAAATAAAAAACAAAACAAAAACAACAACAAAATAAACAGCACCATAATTACTAGGGATGTCCAGATCCGATCACGTGATCGGAAATCGGCCCCGATCACGTGGTTTCAGACTCGATTGGAATCGGACGTTACCTCCCGATCAGGACTCGGATATATATGTATTATGGGTGCAACGGTTCTCAGTAAAAAATCGAACCGTACAGTTCTCCACTTACGGTTCGGTACGCACTTGCACCGCGGTCCATCTCGAATGACGGCGCATCTATTGGTTAATATGATTTGTTTAAAATAGCAACATGGAAAACAGACAGACAGAGTTCAAATAATGTATGTTTCAGTCGATGGATGCGCAAAACATTACAACAACGATAATCAGAAAGCGTGGACAAAACTGTCACTCTTTGTAAACTGTTAATTGCGAGTGCCGTCTGCTCTAATGTCCAGTCATTTACCCCGTCATCACCCGGGGTTTGATACAGGTGAGACCTGAACAGCACATGTTGCTGTCTGTGTTTAAACTAACTCATTTAAGCCTTGCTGATTTAAACCTTCAAGAATAAGACGTGAAAGAGCGCTCGCACGCGCTGTGAGAACATTTGTGTGCGCTCATCCGAAGCGCGCACACGCTTATTTCAGTCAGCGTGCAAATACTGAGTTCTCTTTCAAGACTTGCGCTTCAGCGGACAAATTCATACAAAAATTATGTCAACATGCCAGTCAGCGAGTATCCTAGCAAACATAGTCGGTTATATCTTAAGTGAACGTATATTAGTCGAGAAAGACAGCGCATGTGTAAGAGTATATGTACTGGATCGTGCATGTCTTATAGGGAAAAAAACTATTCCTGCTGCCTGTATTTAATGTTAAATCAAACAACAAATAACAAAGAAATCACTCACTGCTCTTGACTGAATAGTTTTTGTAACTTCAATAATGATTAATCTAAGATAATATGCAGTGATATTTTATATTTGATTAATTTATCCATTTTCTGTACGTGAAAACGACTGTTAGATACCTGAAAAACCTGAAAAGCACTATTCCTGGATCTGTTTTTTCGCTCTTCTTTATTCTTTTTCATCCCTAATAATTACTTTAAATCAATACTATACATATTACTACAAAGGTATTTAGATAAAAAAAAAAAAAAAAAACTCTGCTTGTCACAAATTATCCTAATTGGCTTGCTTTATTAATAAAAAAATAAATAAATGCAATGATACATTAACATCTAGCTTTCTTAAAGCAGCATGCCTTTAAAAACAGCCACCTTTTGAAATGAGAAAGCTTAATTCCTTGCTAACACTTTCCATTATTATCACAAGGTAAATGAGATTTGTGCCAGAATTCCATTAATAAACACCACATAAAACATGAAACCATTATAGACCATAACAAATTGAATATTCTAGTTCCAAGCATTTCCTGAAGCACATATATGACTGCAATATAGCAATGTATGAATGTGTAGCAGTAATATGAGGCATGGGAATCATACTAGAAAACCAATAGCAATGAACACAGAACAAAAGTATAAGCATTCAAATGGCTTCAGTGAAAGAAAAGTGGCTAGTTTTGACCCAGCCCATGGGGCTAGTAAAATAGACAGTGATATGTTGCAGTTCTGAGACCAGTCAGCTTTGAGATGAAGTGCTAGATGTTAAACCAGACACAAAAAGTAGCAGTATGTCATTAACTCTACCAATATGGCTGCCTGTTAGAGCTCCATATTGCCGCGGGCACAACACCAAACCATCAGGTGGTACAGAGGAAACAGCATTCATTTATTTTCTTTTGTGCTCCAAAACAATGTGGAGAGACTCATAGCCTCACAGTGCCAGGCTGCACAGTGCATTTTTCCACTATGTTCACAAAACAAGAAAAAAAATTATTAATTAAAAAAAAAAAACTGCGTCCATTAATATCATCTGACCACTCCAGGGAGTTAGCCTTTCCTGAGCAAAAAATTATCTGGAGAGGTTTAGTGGTGCTGGAACCGAATTAATTCATTTGTAGTATAAAGAGGAAATACAAATGTATATGAGTTGAGTCTTCATTAAATGGCAGACAATAAACAATACGTTTTATGTTTATGCAAATATTTCATTTTAATTACAGGAGGCCATCTGATGTAAAAATTGCAATAATGAACAATGACCACAAAAAGCAATACAGTAAATCCCTCTCCGCAAAAGAAGCTAATGAGCTATGAGACCAGTGTCAATTTTGCATAATTACAGACAGAACATATTCAGAAATCAAATTAATTGCCTTTTTTCCTGATAAGAGTCCAATTCATTGAATTCGTTGAGGCTGAACCAGGAATGGCACTTGATAAATATGTCACTTGCTCTTCATTCCTTGTTATTATGGTCTTGGCACGTCACAGAGACAGTATATGCATTTAGTTCTATGCCGTTCTCATGATAACTGCGTTGAGTGGTCCCAATGGTGCATCACAATACAGTCACGACTCCTGCTATTGATACTGCGCCTTATCTTTCAGGCCCAGTCCCGCCAACATCCCGCAAACACAAGCATGCAGCAAAACAAAAGACTGACTAAAAAGCCTCAGGGTCGTCGTCATTTCCATGGCAACCGCTGTTCCAGTCAAATATAAATGTATGAAAAGACATGTTGGTTAAATGTGAAGGACAGTGACACGCTCCTACACACACAATTTGCTTTCTCTTAAAGAGATGGAATTAGATGAGAAGGTGGGAGAAAAAGGTATAGAAAAAGGAAAGAAAGTTTTACAGTATTTTAATGCATTGCTATGTGGTTACTAGTGTGTTCAAGATGGTTCTGGCCCCAAGTCAAAAACAGGGGGGTTCAATCCTGCTCCTGGAGGGCCACTTTCCAGCAGAGTTTAGCTCCTAATTAAACACACCTGAACCAGCTAATCAAGGTCATACTAAGCATACTAGAAACTTCCAGGTAGGTGTTGAGGCAAGTTGAAGCTAAACTCTGCAGGACAGTGGCCCTCCTGGACCAAGTCTATGACATTCTGGTCTCTTGATAAGGCTTTGGTCCTTTCTTCGATTGCAACTCTAAAAGGATGTTTTCACATACAAGTGCAAGCACAAATGGTGGGACGACTGCACCAGAGAATAAATCTTGAACCTTAAGTATGGGCAATATCAGTGATACTTGTCTTAAGCAAGCACCACTAATAATAATGTCCCTTGTGTAAATAGCAGCATCAAAGCTCATTCCATTCAATTAACCACATTAAACACTAATATTCATGGCATGTCACTGTATCGTAATCCCAACTCTCTGAAAAATAAGAAGCACAGCTGGTCAGCTCCGAGACCGAGTTTCCATTACGAGCAGACAGCTCACACAGAGGCAGTGAGAGTGTTTACACGCTGAGTTACGGCCTACTCCTAAGAGACGCTCCGCTTTTACCAGTGGACAAACATCAAGCACAGTGCTGTCAGTCAAACTGGCCCCAAATCCCAAGCCTCCCAAAGCCCCCAGTCCCTCCCACCACAACGGCATGTTAACTGAGGCATGGACACTCTCACCAGACTCCCTGGACTTTACTCTTCTGCAGTGCTTGGACAAACTGTTTTGGAAAAAAATCATGACATCACATAAAGTGTGAAATATCCAATGTCCTGCCAGTTAGAAGCTTTTCTACTTTCTCAGGCCAGAAACAAAGACATATGCACTCAAAATATGAATTCATGCTCAACATATTGCAAGAATGTGATCTGATTATTTGGTACTGATGCACTCAAGGGGGCGATAGCATTACCTTCAAATGTCTGTTCCTTTAAGCTGAATGTGTTATATATATATATATATATATATACACATACACGAGTACTCTTATTAGTAAGACACCTCCTGTTTTTTTGTGGGCTGGTTTAACAATAATTGTAATACTCTAGTGCAGTGTTTCCCAAACCTGTTCTGGATACCCCCGACCAATACACATTCTCCCTAATCTAAATACACCTGATTCAACTCATCAACTCAGTGATAGAGACCTGAAATGGCTGTGTCCGATAAGGCAGAAATCTAAAATGTGCTGTGGTGGGGTACCTCTTGGACAGGTATCAGATTTACAAAATCTGTGTTAAATGTGACTTGTTATGGACTTACAGCGAATGAGCAGAGATCTTAAGAGTGTATATTTAAAAACCAATGCACAGCAGCACAACCACGCAAAGCACAGGCACACATTTTAATTTGCACAATAATGTTTGCACATCAATTTTATTTCGTGCAATTGGATTTTGGTGGAAGTCTCGTAAATTCAGTGAAATTAGATCAAACACTTTCATTTACATTTTGTCACAATGTAATTATGTCCAGCGTTATTGTCCAATATTAGGGAAAGTGCAATGTGACTAATATCACAATGGAGAAATGTTTTCACCCTTTGGTGGTCTGAAAGCTTCCACCCACATATTCCAATTAAATTTCTCAAGCCCGAAGAGGAACTTTTGGATGCATCGAGTTGTCTAGCCATTCATGTGAAAGGAAGGCACTAATGAAAGAGATGAAAACAAGACAACATGACATTTGCTTAGTGAGTGATGTGGCTGGCCTATTTCCATATTAATATATAAACATGCAAATGCATGGTTTGAAGTGCCTAATTAGTTGTAAGAAGTATGAATTTGTTAATAAACATTATTTATGGAGTTTGTCTCTGTTCCTTGATTTCTCAGGTTAGACAGAAGATACAGACGGTTCTGTAAAGTATTGATGATGGGGCTCCTTTCAAGTTTTAAGTGATTAATGGTATAAACACTAGTTACCAACCAAAGTTCTTAAACGTGACTATCTTTGAATAAGAGGAAAGAACTTCTGATCTGTAGGTGGGGTTATGTCAAAAATGAGCATTAACACTAGAGGAAAGGGGAAAAAAAAACCTCTTTGCTCTAAGACTATCAATCAAATCACACTGTTCAAACTTATAAAGGCTCTGTGCTCTCTGTTAGCCATGTCTACACATCTCAGATCTATTATATTGTGGGGAAAAGAACATTTTATTGGCAATTTTTGTAGAAAATCATAATTTTGAAAGAAAGTTCACACAAATTATGTCATCTGCTCACCAAGTTGCTCAAAACCTGGTAAGAAGGCAGGAATTTGAAAACTTAAATCTTCATCTAATCCTCACAAAAATATATTTTGTGTCTTTAGAAAACTTGGAATATAAATAGGTTGTATGGACTAACTTATGGACGTTTTAGTCCCTTTGGAGCTTGACATTTCCAGTAAATATCCATTCTGCTCCTTTGTGTTCTAAAGAAGAAAGAAAATATCACAGGTTTGGATCAGCATGAATGTGAATAGATGGCAGCTCACAACAGCATAGTCTGCTTTTGTTTCACACTCACCTAAATCTTAGCAATGACCCAATTATGTAATCTTAAAAAAGTAGTTAAAGAAGATTTCACATGGTAACCAAGAGGCAAGACAAGAAGACCTTTTCTCAAAAGAACCATTGAAGCAGAAGGGATATTATTATGATAACATTATGGCAAGCAAGCATTAAGAATTGCCCAATTATTCCCCTACAATTATGTTAATTATTGTATTTAGTGCAAATTGTGGTTCACAGTCTGAAATACATAATCAGTGGGTTCAGAGTAATCATGTAAATTGTGAACAATTAAAATGGGTTGGACTTAAAGCATATTTGAATAGTCATAACACATCACAGTACCATAACCTTCAAGTTGTATCTCATTAGCATCTTGCAGGTCAACCCCCTTAGTTGTTTTTAAGCAGTTGAGGAACAACTTTCAATGCATTAAAAACCAACTCTATATTTTAAAGTGCAATATAAGCTAAATGCCGCCATTTGTTAGTTTAGACCCTTTGCAGTTTAACAAAAAAAGAATAACTTAAGTTATATATTTTATAACGTATATTAAAACATCCAAATCCAATCCAAATATAATATCCAATAATCCATGCATATATAATATTTTGTATATGTAAAAGTTGTAAAGTTCAGTTCCTTGTTGCTACAAACTCTCAAGCTTTCAGATGGCATCCAGAGGCTTATCGAATCAAAAATGAAAATTGCTAAAGCCGCTTTCTTTGCTGCCAGAATGAATAAAAGACAAATCAAATCAACATCTAAAACTCAGCCTTTTTAGGGCTGAACGGTTTTAAAGAGAAGCCCATAGACTTGGTGTTTCACAAAACTCTAATGATCACATATAATTATACACCATAAACATAAAATCATATATGATAGTAACACCACAATCCCGTAAAACCTAAGAAGATTATGCACATTAGAAACACAATTTAAACAATGTGGTCTGATATTTTTGCTGTTTGTCATACACACAAAACCTAACCAATCTCCTATTAATTGGCTGGAAACATCTCTGAATGATGTACTTGTCAGATGTGAGTTGCAGAATTTTTAGTTCTAAATACAAAGAAATGGACAATCTGAACAATATGCTAAAAGTTAGCTCAGACTTAAGGAGAAGGATTTGTCAATCAAAGTCCAAATAACAGTATGGTCTAAGGCCCAACATAATCAATATTCATATGCATGGCAAGTCAAAGCTGACAAATGACCATAAACACAGCACACAATGGATTTATAACAGAACAAATAATTGCTTTATGGAATAAGCAAGTTCATAAAGGAAAACTAGGGCTGAATCATCAGGTTTTCTTCTTTTTAAGTCCCAGCACAGAGTGGAAGACTGACTCAGCAGCTGAGCTGGGTTAATAGATTTTCACCCTCATCTAGTGGGACAACTCAATGCAATGAACAAGCTTTTCTACCTGTACAAGCAAATATTGTGCCGGGCGACACATGGAACTCTCTCAGAACCAACCAGTGTTTCCACTAAAGAGAGCTTTTGAGAGCTGAATGATATAAAGTAAGTAGCCATGTTTCAATCCACCTATTTTTATAAGAATTTTGGGACATGGCATAAAATAGGATGGAAACAACAACAACAAAAAAAGTCTGCACTCAAGTGAGTCAAAAAAAAAAAAAAAAAAAAAAAAAAAAAAAAAATTGTCCGTTAAGACGACATGCACAATCTATGATGAAAACAAATTTCCCGAATAAATAAATGCCTCAATGTGCAACTTTGCCTAAACAGAAGATGTGATTGGATAACTGGACTAACCAACGGAAAAATTTAATTGCACAACATCTCAAATGTTGTTTTAGTTATTCTGAAATGTCAGAGCCAAAGTCTGTCATCAAAATGATATGGTAAAATGACCTCCTAGAACCGTCTCACATGATTGTGTTCCCAAACACCAGGCATCCGAATGCAAGATAACATGACAGCGTTTATTGCATTTTGTCTGTGCACTCTGAGGCATTTATGATGGAGGAAAAAAAAAGCCACAGTGGCTTCACTAATTGTAGCATCTTCCATTTTTATTTAAGATAATTTGCATCAATTTAGCAGGAAGTGGGAAATTGTTCTCTTGAACACATGGGATGGAAATGGTGCTTTATTCTCAAATGTTTAATGTGGTATTCCAATTTTGCGCAAAAGTTAAATTCACAGCTTTGGATGGAAACATAGCTACTGACTGACTGTTACACAACCAGCCTACATACTCGCCAACCAGCCAAACACACTCGCTCTTGGTTTTGAGAACATATTTTAACACCCAAAGCAATTTAATTCTTAATGATCTTCCATATATTCAATCAATTAACATATTGTAAATTAAATTACATTAAGTGGATAGGGAGAATAAAAGTAGCTGGAGCTGCTCTGCAAACATTGGAACAGGTGCTAGTCAACTGAATGTGTGTCGCAATCGGTTACATCCAGTGTAAATAATGCAGCTGATCATATTGGGAATGACCAACTGGGTTAGTTTGGTTTGCATTAGTTAACCAGACTTATTTGTTGTTATTCTGAAAATGTAACTACATTTTTGTCAACAAAATATAGACAGCAGTGGTTTTACTATAATTTGTTTAATACCCATTTTGATCAGAGAGAGCTCCTTAAAAATAATTATTAAGATGATAAAGATTCGAGACAAGACAATGACAATAGGTAATCCAGTCGGCTGTAAATATCCTTAATCTCTGCATTCTCTGCTATTAAGGTCATGGAATTTTATGCTTGATTGTCTAAGCCATGTTTATTCTTGACAAACTACTGTATCTGTAACTGCAAGCAAGGACAACTTTCTGTGATTACTTTATATCTTCTTCAACATCAACGAGCACTTAGATTATGCTTGTCAGTCTTTATACATATCCTCATTTACTCATTTACCCATTCAGGACTTTTTGTAAATCAAGAGAATGTGTCAGGCTAAATGAAGTACTGCCACATCTCTACCATATCCACTTTCTCAATCTCACACACATACACATACACATACACCGGATCTGTCTGGCATGGTGAGGCTGCAGGGCTCCTTTAACATTCTGATGAGAGACATCTATTAAATGTCACCCTGCTAGACAGAGAACCACAGGCCCAGATTCTAACACCAGGGAGCAAAGAGAGCGAGACTGAGAAAGAGACAGTTAGGAGAGTCCCTAAAGAAATTTTACAGGTATGAGTCACTCAGAAAATGACAATATGTGTAACCTTTTCACCAGTGCAGTGCTTGAGACAAGAACTTGACAGCATCAAACCAGTTTGCAAGTTGGCTTTAAGTTTACTGTACATTGAGTATACAAAACATTCTAACCCATAATAGCCTAGCAGGAGCATCTTAATAAGAAACTTTCACTTCCAAATTTTTACTTTACAATATCATACAGAAGTAAATGCAATAATTATAATTTTCCACAGCAAAAAAAAGTAACTAAAAGAAAAACATTTATTGTAGAGATCATGCATGCCGGAAATGCATTTGCATGCCTCTGAACCGATGAGCATCTAACACTACACCTTTAGAAGAAAGCCAGGCAAGAAACAACAGAACACAATGGTCGACAATTAACTTCCTTCAACTACAAGTTTGATGGATTCAGCAAGACTCTAGGGAAGAGATTTAGAGAAACAGAATCTTTACTGGTTCCGTACAGGCCATGTTGCCATGGCAACGGGAGCCCTTTACAAGGGTGTGTGTGTGCGCACAGCAGGGAAAAGCCTGGGACTGCGGTTTTCAGCACTTAAGTTTTTCTCTCTTTTTTTATTCATTAATTTTCACTCACCACTTTTGTGAATTAAGTAACAAGCAGGTAAGTCGCTCATGGTTTAATTTTTCGATTATAATTATTATTTTTAATGAATCTCACACATGAATGTGTCTATGTTCAAGTGTATTTGGGGTCTCCATTTAATACGATCAAAACTGTGTTATTAATAAGCACTAAGAATGTGTGAAAGGGTTATGTTTGTTTTCATTGTGTTTAGTTTGGTTTTCCCTGTTCTTGTTTGCCTAAGCTCTAATTTATTATTTGTTGTCATGGTTACCGATTGCTTTGTGCATCTGTTTCTTGTTCAGTTTTTCTCCTGTGTATTTAAGTCCTCAGTTTAGTTCTACTCATTGTCCAGTATTATCTTTGTTAAAGCTGTTGCATTGGTTTTCTCCTCTGGACTGTTTTCATGTTGAATTGCCTATTTTGTTTTTTTTAATAAAGTTACAGCGGCTGTTATCAATCTCACCTCTTCCTTGCCTGCATGTGACAATGTGAGGCATACAAATAATTAAGAGTGTGGACAGGGATGTATAAATGTGGCAGGCTGCCCTTTAATGCAGAAAATCTGTCTCTCTGTCCTGTTGCAGATTCATGCACACCTCCAAATGCTTTCTGCTATAGGAGGCTATGACAGAAATTTCTTGCTTTGCTCTTCTTACTGAAAATTGCATTATTGATTGTCACCCCCACCGGTTTGCACTATCAAATAAGCCTTCAACCTTAAAAGATTGCAGTCAATATGTAAGCATAAGACAAATGCTGAAGTGCTCTCATGGATCCACAAATTCTCATGTAAGAAGTTGTATGGGCCTGGGTTAGCAAGGCCAAAGATGGACTGCTATGGTATTCGACTAGTTTAATAATTTGATATATATAGTCTGCTGGTTGATATATGACATAAGATCAATGTGTCCATTGACCTTTAACTACATATTAGGGAGTCAGAGTCTAAGACTGCAAAAGTTGATTTTAGTAATTTTAAAACAATATGCAGTCAACAATAGGTAAAGCTTTCTAAACACCCTGACTATTTGTTTGACCAAATTTAAAAAAACTTAACCTTTGTCAATGCCTCATTAGGCCTGAAAAATACTAACGTATAAGCTAATTTTAAAACAAAAATGCTTAATTTAATTACTTCCTCAAATATTTTAATAATCTCTTTAAGTAAAAAATTAAATTTTCCCCAGAGCAAGCAAGTACAAACCCCCCCCCCCCATGCCAACCGATTTCAGTACATGGCTTGGAATATACACCTAAATTCCAGAAAGCTTGTTATTTCCGGTAGAGATGTTGGAAGCAGTTAAAGTCCTGTCATGAATGATAAAATGGATTCTTGAAATCTGTGCATATCCACATGATGGACTATCATAGATAACAACGAAGGATCTATAGAGTGAGCATCGGTCAAAGAATTGAGGGCTGATGAGACTTTATGCAGATGAATTTACCACTCCAACTGCGCTAGAGCATGGCTTCTTAGGGCTTTCGGCCAAGGATAATAACAATGATTTATACAAGCTGTAGAGCACTGAAGGAAATACGTTAGTTTACTTCATGAGCCTATTAGAAGAAGCACAACAAGGGCCATTACAGCTTACAACAACAATAAGAGAGGATAACTCAGCCTGACCAATTTATGTAATTGAAAATGAGTCTGTCATCACTGAATTATAATACACACTATATTACAGAGAAAAATATCCAAGGGCTCTTCATTTCTTCAGCACAAGCATGCACATATAGCACTTTTCTGCTGGGTTCAGATCTGTGTGGATTTCAGTTTAAATTTATACCTCTAATTAGACACACACACACACACACACACACACACACACACACACACACACACACACACACACACACACACACACACACACAAAACCATCTGTCCATCCTGAACCCTGTGCCACAGAAGTGGAAACTCTGACAGAATCATGCCTATAGGATCCATTATTCATCAGTACCAGCGAGGAGCAGCGTTTTGCTCCTGGAGAAAATTTATGTAGCTCTATTACGGATGCTGTTCACGCAACAGCATTTCTGCTGAGGCGTGGGCTTATTTGTAAATGTTACGCATTACGGTGGCTTCTTTGAGACTTTGGGGATTCCGTGTTTCTGACCAAAATGAAGCACACGTTTGGACAGAGGACAGATTCTATAATAGCTGAGGTAACATGTAAGGAATACTAAATGCATGTTGAAGGGAATGGAGAACATTGTGAAGACGTGGACTGCGTTGGGATGATGCATTTTGGTAATTCCTGAGAAGAAGTGCTGGGTGGGGGGTAGGCAGTTGGACTACATCATGACAGGAAGACAAAGTAAGCACTCAGGGCAGGCAGTGTTTGGGCCCTTGAGGCAGTCTGGAGGGTCTGAACAGAACAACAAAGTGCCAGACAAAAATGCCCTGACAACAGCCTCTGAATCATTAAACCATGCCCCTCCAGATCTTGCTTCCGTCTTCCAGTTGCATTTGGTTACAGTGATGCTACATGCCTACTGAATATACCACATATATATAGCCATTTAAAGAATAAATTTGTGCATCTTGACGAGCACTTCTCTTCAGGGATTTTACAAACTGTATCATTCCTTCACAATTCCTACAAAAAAATATATTGCCCATGCAAAACTCACCACCACAATGCAGCTGTGTTCTATGTGGTTTCTAGGTTTAAGTCTAAGGACGGAAAAGGAAAAAAAGCCCACCCCAAGATGTTTCAGAGTCTTTGAGGTATTTTGTGCTATTTTATTGCCCGCCAGGTTAAAATCTTAAATAAGATAGTTTATAAAAATGATAGCACACCCTTTCTTCAACAGGCCACATTATTTGAAGTATCATTCATGTCTGTAGCAAAAGGTATGGGATGAATTTATGAATTTTAATACATACAATATGTAATACCAGGAATACAATACATAAATCCCCAAAAATCAATATAAAAATAATGAACCATGCTGGAATCATCTAGATCACCCATCTGCCTGAAGAATTTCATGTTTTCAGTTAAGGTGTGGAGAGCAAAATTAAAACTATTTATCCTTCAGTGATCTTCCCTTTTAATGTCTAGTTCATTTGTGAGAACTGGTGATGGGTTATTGTTAAGCTTTTTGGCTGTGATGTTACTTAAGTATCTTTGTCTTAAGTTACTGAGGTTCATGTAGATGATAGAAGATTATTTATCTCTTACCTAAGCAAAGGCTTGGCAATACGAAAATAAGAAGAGCCAGAAGACATACTGAAGGATGTGTCTTAGGAAAATACTTTTTTAAATGAAATAGAAATCCTGTCTTCAGAGTCTTCACCAGTCTAGGAGGTAGGGAAAATCACTGGATCAATTAAAAGTCCAGCCTTGACAGTTATGGAGGAGAAAAATACTGCTCACTCTGGCATAAACGCTGCTTTTAACACTTCTTGTGGAGCTGTGCTTGAGGACTACTAATCAGACGTGACCTAGCAGCAACCTTCTGAAGAAGAAAAAAACTGACTGGGCTTTTATCAGAGCCAGATATCAACATTCTCAGAGGAAAGAAAACAGCCACTCAAAAAATGAGTATGCTAGGAACAGTTATAGTATAATGTATGCCAATGCAGTTGCTGAATAATACATATGCATCCACCCACTCAAACACACATTCCTGACATTTATTAGACACTCCCACACCTTTATCTAAAATATGCAGCAATTGTCATGTTTGCTCACTGAATAGGTTGCCCAATTCATTTATTTTTTTTCTTGAAACGCTCACAAGGTTTATAGCATTCAATAAGTTTAATCTAGGTCAGGCAGTTATAATATAAATAACGTTGCAATCATTTAAAATTATAATATATCATAAACCAACACCGGAAATAGAATTTATTGCACCATTTTTCAAGCTTTGTTGTACAAGACCACACAATTAGATCTTAACTTGTCTTGCGACTTGCAAATGTTAGTGTTAAGATGTTTTAATAGCATCAGATTCCGTCAGTCAAGCGTCAGTTATCAAGCATCAGTTGATATTTTCAAAAATGTCCAATTCAAAATAAATAAATGCAATGTATTTTTAAAGGTATAGAATTTTACATAAACACAGCTCATAATGAAAGTCTCAATGATAAAGTACACTAATTTTAAACACTTTTCTAGTTTTTCATTTTTGCTCTATAGTCAGACAATCAGCCTCTAAATCACTTAGAGCAGACCTCATATTTTCACATACTGGCCTGTTTACATTTGGCCTGTTTTAACCTTTGGTTAATACAAAAGTAGGAGAATTTACATAACCGAGTGCTTATAGAACCAGACCTAAGAGGCATGTCTCTCCAGGGAAGTGCTATTAAGTGATGAGTGAGACATAAGCAGTCAGGCTGCAGTAACTAAGATTATAGGCATAGATATGAATGTAGAGATGTAAAATTAATGGGGTCTTGTAGACACAGTTCCTTTGTTAGTTTTAAATACTGTAATACTCTCTCTCTCTCTTCCATTTTTCTCTCTCACTTGCTGCCTTCCTTCACTGAATCTTCAGTAATGACTCCAGAGATGTTTTATTTAACTATCTACTTTGTCTCAGATGTTTCTCCTAAACTTCTGGAAATAAAAATATTAACAGCTAAGACACTTACAGTATTTATAGAGTATTTATAGCTACAAAATTAAAAGTTAGTTAGCATGACTGTTTTTGTCCACATAATGAAAGTAAATGGGGTCCAAATACTATGAACAAAAAGACTTATTTAATCTGTGTTCCAGAGAAGAAACCAAATCATTCAGGTTTGGTACAAGATGAGAAAGGTTGAGTAAATGACGGAATTTTCATTTTAGGGTGAACTATACCAATGTATAAAGGGGAGCTCTATCTGAATTTCTTCCGTGCAAAGGTTAGACCAGGGGGAAAAGGCACAAATGGAGTTGAGCAGAAGGAACTCTGCTGGGACAGAAAATGAGATTTATTTATCTCTTTCTCCCTCCTTTAAAAATTCAGAGAATAGCAATTTATATTCAAGAGGAGATGCAGTTTGTGCTCTAAATTCTCCACTACATTCCGAAAGTAACCACAGGCGCTGAGGAAAAGGCAAGAAAGGGACCTAATCTTTCTTCCACATACAAACAGGGCATGCCAAGCTCTCTGTCAGAGTGCGGGGTAAAAGAATAAACAAGAGGAACACCAGTGGCGCTGCTACAGGCCTCTTTTCACCATGCAGTGCATCCTCTAATGAGGGAAAGCTGCTCAAATGCACTTCTTTAAAATTCTGCTTCTGTCTCACCTAGCTGGACAGAACACACTTGTTAGAAAGACGTATGGTGGGGAAGAGTTATGAGGGTACACCAAAATATTAATTGTATGAATTTCAATCAAAAGGTTTCCTGTAAAATGCGATTACTTAATACTCTGTTGTCCTTTCGGCCAAATTATTTTAAACTACATTTTATGCATTTAGAGGCATGTGCTCCTGGGAACTGGACCCCTACTATTCACATAGCTTTTACTCAGTCAATTGAACATTTTCTATAGACATTTTGAGCATTGTTTTCCCATGTAGATTTCACCACCACAAAACTAGGATGTGATGGATGGTTACCAGGGTGTTCCTCTAAACTTGCTAAGGTGTTAAAAGTAGTTTCTAAAGGTGTACGTATAAATACAAGCAAGAAAAGATCAATCAATTACTTATGCAAGCAAAATTATCTACAATACAAAGTTTTAAATAGAGTCTGTATGTTATTCAATTGGAACTGAATTAAATGCAGAAAACTGTGCAGCAGCAGAATTTCAATGCAGCACTGCCTTGCAAGCGCTGTAAAAATGTGCACAATAGTGAAAGCTTGTCTCTAAAGTGTGATTGAAAAGAGGTTAGGAAGGTGAAACAGGAACAGGCCAGTGATTCGTCTGTGGGATTCACTGGAAATCAATTTGAGGTAGTACGGTCACACAAGGGTAGGCTTCAAAGAGACATAACATTTCAAAAGACCCCCCTAAACAGCATATCACAGAGTGTTTGTGTAAACTCTCTCAGATATGAAAAGTCACACTGTGCCATGTTAATCATGAACAATGCTTTTAGATTTTTGAGGCTGTTGTGTTTAAATGTGGGGAAAAGGAAATCCACACATGAAATTGAGATCCATCAGTAAAAGGACAAGAGGTTTAAAACATGCATATATCAAACCATCCTACAAAGCTTTACTCACGTAGTTGCAAATATGTGACCTTTGGCCTCTGTGCCTTCCTCACAAGACACTGCTGCCCTCGTTTTTTTTTTTTACCAAAAATGGAATTAACAGATCTGTGATACTCCTTCGAGGATCTTGTGTTAGTGATTTCAGATGTGCTTGTTGTATCCATTTATCAAACACTGTGCTACAGTTACTAAGCTCAGGCTTGTCACTTGTGTTTGTATCTCATCTTAAGTGTCCCAGGAGAGAACCCTGACTGAGTCTGCCACTGAACGGGGGTGAACGATACACAAACAGTAAAGTGTTTAAAATTCTTGTAATATCCTTCAGGATCAGATACTGGGTTATTTGAAAAAAGTTATGTCAGCATGACAGAAAATAGAGGTAGCACTGGGTAAATGGCTCCATTTGGCTCCTCTTTCATAACATGTAAATTGTATTCTGTCATAGCTTTAGCAAACATATGCAGTAGATTCTGCAATTTTTTTTCAATAATTGGCTACTAGTCATCTGAATCAGACAGCATGCTTGCCTGAAGTTTCCATTTTAATGGATTCGATCAAGACCCTGAAGTTGACAAAGGTTTCAGATCCAAGTTTCCAAAGCTTCTGACAACTTATTACTAACACACCAGCCTTGATACAATAAATGGGGATTGTAAAGCAATACATTACAAGACTCAAAGCTATTCACAACTGAGCAGTACTATAAGGTTTACAGAAAGAGATTTCCTAATTGCTTGGGTCATCAGGACAGAAAGTCATTTGGCAGTGTCATAGAACATTTACAGTCAATCAAAAGTCAAGGAAAAATTTAAGAAAAGAATTAAACCTGTAGCATTAAAGCACTGAACAACAAACTAACTTTATTGTAAAAATATTACTCTTTATCCTTAGCATAGAGCTTGACAATTAAACACCATGGATTCCTGCCCTAATAATTTGACTTGCAATTCTTTGTCCACAACTTATATACCAAAAAAAAGTTCATGCCAAAAACTGGTACAGTGTATGAAAGAGGATTTACATTCAACATAATGGTAGCTGGCCCCTTTTCCACCCAATCGACAATGACATTTATGCATAAAACTAAAACACATAAAAAGAATTAGGACTTTCTGATCATTCATGAATCATCCTGGTGTCCACAAACAAGGCAGAATTGTGACTATGAATATGACACCAGACATACGGGTTATAGTAATATTAGGAACAAATTTCCAATTACACATAAGTTGATACTGGCTCAAAGAAGAGATCTGTCAAGGTTTGAATATAGTTAGACAGACTCATCTATTCTGAATGTGTTGCACACACATGTTGAAATGTCAATGGTAATGGACTTTTTCAATTTTTAAAAGGAGTTCTCCTGCACTGACATTTAAAGGCATGAAAACTCAGATGAGATAGCCTTAGGGTGACAACAGAGACACCAAACAGCTCACTTTGTTTAGCGTTTTAATTACAAATTTGAGGCGGGACATGGTTCAATTAGGATAAATTAAGATGTGGCACAACTAGAAAATTCTGTAAAACGTTAATGAAAACACTAAAGGTAGCAGTGAACTAAACGTAGCAAATACATGTTTGATTTTTTAAAAAGATATTTCTTTGTTCTAAATATCTGGAGAAAGCTCTGTTAGCATTCCCATTTATCTCAATGGCATCAACCCTGGAAGTATGTGAGCTGGACACTGCAATCAAAAGACACTCACTTGAAGCGCAACATTCCAGCCATAAAAAAATGGATTGATCACACATTAGAACAAACTGAAGCAAACAGTAAAAAACAGTGTACTTCACACTATTAAGAACCCTCCAAAAATTGCAAATAAATAAATAAAACACACAACTACTTTTGGATTGACTGGCATCATCAGATGTATAATATCGATCGCCATGTGGTTTAAAGTGCATATTGCATGTTAAAATATTTTTTCGAGATGAATATATAACCTTGTACAAAAATACCATATAAAAGGGTACAGCAGGGTTTCAAAATGTTTTGCAGGACATAAGGGCATGAATTTAGTAGATAAAGTGACGGTCTCTGTAAAAAACGCTTCAGCGTTGCGTCATTTTACATCACTCAAGGGAATCGTTCGCCGAGCTCAGTGTTGATTCAGTGCAGAGTAGGCTGGTATTCAATGACAGCGGACATGAATCAGTGTGTTTTCGGAAGTTTTTGTATTATATTTATCATCGTCATGGTAAATTATTGTGTTTGTGGAAGTTGCACAAACTTCAGCCTGTCAGGACATCGAGTCCAGAGGTTTAATAACAAGAAAAAGTACGCTGCTATCTTCCGTGCCGGGGTGTGTTCTGTGCAGGTGAAGAGACTGGACTTCACTTCGGCTTCTGCTTCGAAAAACGCGTTCATTATATACCGAAGGATTATCATCCTGGCGATATGATGGAGTTCAACATTGTAATGCTACTGTAAATAATGATAGGCTATTAAATGAATAAACTTACAGACGCAATGCTTCTTCACCATTTTTACTTGAATCAATTTGAGCACTGATGAATACAAATTATGTACACATGCATACAGTCTCACACTTACACAAAACAGTTTTGAATTATGTGCTGGTAATATAAATACTCCAATTTCATTCATGCCATGTATATACTGTAAACGTATACATTCAAGTTCACACAACTACATAATCATGGCGTCATATACATCCTAACACTATCAGTGAATGGGCACGGAATAAACTCATAACACAGAATTAATGAATAAAGGATAACATTACATGAAACGCACCTACTACGTTCGGCCGCCGGCGGAAGACATGATCACGGATCCGTCAGAGATGCAGCTTGATGAACATGTGAATTGTGCACCGTAAATCTTTATTATTATTATTATTTTTTTTTTATTATTTCATTTGCTAACTACCAAATCAGTCGTGATGAGAAACCGCGTTATCACGTAACTTTAGTGTGGACGGATATTAATGCGTGTGACATAGGCTAGGCCTGATCAAGGTTTATTAGATTCTGTTATTAGTAATCAATAACGTTACTCCTAGATGACCAATAGCTGTGCTATTGCCTGATTCATGATAATAATCTGTACAATATTGTGGTCTGAGCACATATCGTTAGCTAAGCTAACATCGGTCGCTGCCCTGTTCTCCTCACAAAACAGTTCAATTTGTCTCTTTTGACCGTTATTCTGTCTAATTCTGGCCTGTCCCTGCTCTCTTAAACACATAGCAGGCCAGTTGTATGGCTGTGGTTTGTGATACGAGTATGAATAAACATTTACAATTTCCTCAGCGTCCGAACTGTCATTGCGATCCATTGTTTTCCTGTTGGTTATATTGATCGCGCTCCCTTGAGTTACATCACTTCCGATTTGGCATTTTTTCAGATGCGGAAGTAAAATTCTCTCACAAAAAATGACTCCAGAAGCCTATGTAGTGTATTTATACGTGTTTTTTCGAGAAAATCTATTTAATACATTATTTTTCTATACATTGAATCACTAAAGCTCTAACCTGCAATATGCCCTTTAAACTAGTGATAATATAGTTAACTCAATGTAGCTATTTATTTAGCATGAAAACTAATCTTCTAATGTAAAATGAGCTTCAACGTGAAAACTGTTAGGAACTATTTCTCTCCTGAACTGCTGACACTGCTTTAAAATATACTGTTAAATGACTATAAAAAATATAAAAAATATAGAGAAATATAGAAATCTGCAGAAATTGTAGAAACAAATCTATTTATAGATTAAAATTTTCATTGTACCATGTGCAATAAATTTGCTCAATTTAAATAGGAAAAGGTAGTTTATTTTTAAACTAAACTAAATAAAACAAAACTATTTTATAGAGTTATCAGTATTGGTATCGACAGCATTGTAATCAAGCACTTGTTATATATGTATAATAAGATTAGCCACATCCCTATAGTGTATGGATAAACAAATACAGCATAACCTAAGATGAATTATCTGAATAGAGAGCATTCTGATTCATTACAAATTTTCTAAAAAAAAAAATTAAAAAAAAGGCACTGTGCTTACACTCTAGATGAGAAGCAATACCTGCAGGTCCTTTAAAAACATCCCGCATTCTGTTCGTAAATGATACTAGCGAAATGATAAGTAGAACTTTTCAACTTAGAATCATTTTGTCTGCTGTGATGGTTTAGTGCCTGACAGGACACTTGGGCACTTTATTCATTATAGCAACTGCCAAGTAGCACTAATGAACGATGAGGTTGTCTGCACAGAAATAAGGTCAGCCTTTTGGTTGAAAAAGCTGATTGAGAAATCTTGTCCCTTTGGCCATTGAAGCTATATGAGATTGTAGCTGTCCCTTGGACACCAGAAGGGGGCAATGAACGCCTAATGAGTCTATCATGGTTTGTATTTGATCCTTTATCACTCTCTTTTTTTCACTTTTTCTCTATTACTACTAAACGATTAAGGCAAAGTCACACAATATGGTCCAAAATTATATCGCAACAAAATATCTGACAAATATTGCAAGTGCACAAAAGTTAAAGACTCTAAACTAAAATAAATAAGAGATGACCATTCACTTCAATAACTGCTTCCAACAAAAAAAGAGATACTCTTTAAGAATGTTGATGCTTAATTCCGCTTTAGAATGCTGTTCTTCAACAACAGAGCTATTGGGCATATGCACAATGTTTCTAAAATCCAAGGTGGAAAAACTCCCTATGTTTAGGCAACTTTTTCAAAAAGCCACCGCAATCATTGCAGCACCATCAATTACATACTTCTGCTTGTCTGATAGTGTCTCAGCAAACCGAAAGTTTGCTTGGTAAAACTATTTAGAAAAGGTAAGAAAAAAAATAATCAATATTTGACTTGAGCTGCTGGAAGAGCATTCTGTCAGCACATAGTCAGGGGAGAGAAAGATCTGGAGCCACAGGTCAGATTTGGACACTGGCCATTTCAATTTGTCACTTGGATTACTGTAGATTGAACAGACTGCTACAGACACCAGGGATAATGATAGCAGCTCAGGCAGTATGACAGATTCTCTGAAAAAGTTTTACTTATTTATATATATATATATGTTTTTTAGGAATATCAATCAAAAGATTCATTTAGTATAACACTGTAATTGTCAGTGCTTGTGAATATAACATAAATTTCAATGACATTTTCTTTTTGTGTGCGTGTTGTGCCATAATACTGTTGCTAATTATGTTTGAAGTCGTTTGCACCTTGTTTGCTAAGATGTTCTGGTTACTGTTATGGGCAATTCCACGCAAAGGTCATCTTTACTATGAAAAAAAAAAGTTTTAACCAAAAGAACAAAACCCTTTTTAAATTGTCCATTTAGGTCTGTAATATACTGTATTAATGTGCTCTAACAGAAATTTTAAGAAAATTGCCTTGTTTATCCACAATATATGTGGTAAGTAACAATGCTTAAATTAAATTTTCAACCAACCATATTTCATGCTTTCAAAAAAGGGATCAAAGACCCCATTTTTTAAACTTTAATTTTAGCAGTAAGCATTGTGTAGAAAGATGGATACATGCCTGAGAAATAAATACACTCATTTAGTCATAACAGCACTGCCTGATGAATTTATAAGGGCTAGAATAAAGAGGTCAGGACGCTTCAGTGCTCTGTCACGTCCGTAACGTTTTAATGATTAAGTTTATGTCATATAACAATTATAAATGCAAATAACTTGAAACTTTATATGCAAAGCTAAATTATGTTTATGCTTATTAGGATCAACAATTCATTTCACTACGTTGCTGTGAACAACCATAATAAGCGTTACGGACGTGACCGTTACGGACGCTTCATATTAAATCCTATGAGTTTGCTTCTTTATATTGCTATCATCTGTTTCAGGCTTACCATATCAGAACATACCCAATAATCGCAATACTCTTTGTGCTTTGTTAGTTTTAATATGAAAAAGGTTTAACTTTCAAATTCAGTCGATTTTATTATTTTTTTTTTTCAAAAATTAAACAATAGATGTCGCTCTTTAATAGCCTACGGCGTGTGACAGATTAGCTTCTGCAGCGCCTGTAAGCGGCGGATCAGGCGCACATGAATCGATCTTCTCTTCCTCTTGCCAGAGAACGAAATATGAACATCAAAAGGTAGGCCTATATGATACAGTACAACTTATAGAAGAGCATTGTGTCTCATAGGACACTTCCCTCGGGAATTGGGATGTCGCGTTACCTGTTGGTTAAAAATGAATAGCCTAGCCTATAATGATCACAATCCGCGCGATCAAACAAAATGAAAATAATACGATTGCAATAATTTTGACTTGAAATAAAGTTTGATCATTTTGACTCAAGACTCCGCTTTAAACTCTGAAAACTAGACGAAAAAAACCGTGTGGTCATTCATACACAAAACATAAAACTGACATGATTGCGATTGGCAATAGTGTCAATCGGTTCACCTGACTGTGGGGAAAACATGCGATTTTAAACTGCTTTATGATAAACATTAATATTTGTCAATGTATTTTAGCATGCAGTTCTGTAAGAAGGAAAATCATGGTCTCTAAATTGATTCTTGAACAACGCACATGCTTGTCAACATGAGAAATAGGTCTAATCTATAACCTTTTGCACTACAGAGTATAACGTTACATTTGTATAAAGTTTAGTAAAAAGTTGATCAATTGTGGAGTCTTACCATACTGGTATCCCAGATTTCAATATTTGGTGGTGTACATGCTTGCTTGAGGTCTCTGTGAAAGTTTTAAAGCAGTTTTAAACCAGTCTTCTGTGCCGCTTTCAGACCGGTCACATCCGTAACGGAAAACTGTCACATCCGTAACGTTGTTTTTTCCTCATTAATGCGAACACGAAAAATGAAATAAAATTATTATTTTATGCTCTGTGGAGAGCCAACCCTTCTTTATTCGGTGGGCAGTATTACTTTTGGTTTGCGCAATGTAATTCACAGAATTCTTAAAAAATATGTTGTCACCCAAAACTTAGTGACTTTTTTTGTCACGTCCGTAACGCTGTATATTTCCCTCATCTAAAAAATAAAACAGTTGAGTAGACTGACATTTTTCTAATGTCTGGACTCCTTTAGTAAGGGATTATGAATATATAAATAGACGGTTCAATATGTTGCTATTAAATGCATTCTTTGAGCATTTATATTTCAAGTTTTGACTCCAAATGTCACGTCCATAACGCTGGAATTGCCCCTTATGCACTTACTCACAAATCAGAAGTGATACTCACATGCCTAGATATGACTCAGGTCCCTCTTTGAATTAAAGTCTTCAGGATTTTACTGGTTTTATCGCCCACCAGGTAAAAGAAAATGCAAGTCAGATCTCTTATTAGTACACCTAAGTACAGAAATGTAATACTTAATGCAATAAATAGCAGGGATGCTTTATTTAGCAAACATCACTAATGCACTTTATAGAAATAAAGTATCTATGACACGGTCATCATTTTTACTTACATTAATTTTCTGTGTTGCCGTTTTTCCCCACAGTCACTTGTCTGCGTTGTCTCTTCTTTTCTTCTTTTCTCTCTATTTGCTTTCTCGGTATCTCTTGATCATCCTTAAACATTTTCCCCACTAAGACAGTGAATAAATACTGAAGGACTGGACACTTCAGAAGTAAGCGTGACCCTATTCCAGCAGAGACTTGATCAGGACAAACTCTTGCTTGTTCTTGACAGATTAACGGGTTAAGATCCTGTCAGAGATGGAGAGGAACAATAATCATGTGACTTCACTGCAAGATTTAAACTACTATAATATTCATCCTCATTCTTATTACTGTCATCATTATAATGATCTTCATCGCTGTCCTGAATGTTGTCATCACCAATTGATTTCCTTCCTCAGGCTCCCTCTGCTCTATATTATTTCTTAGATGTTTTTAGTCGACACATTTTGGCATGGGTATAATTCCTTAAATAAAAACATAAAAAAAACAATGTCAAGCTTTGTTACTCTTGAATAATTTAATCATTCTATTAATTTAAATGAAGCCAGAGATACATACCTGAGCTGTTGCAGCAGAAAAAAGCAGAGTCCAAACACTTCTGAAGGCATCGTTGAACACTTATTTCTGATGTGAAAAATCTACTAGGTGAAAAATCGAACTAGGCAACTAAGCATACAGGTAGTATTTATTCCAGATAAATGTGGAATTGGACTGTTGACATTACTTCAGTGTAATAAATCAGATGATGTTAGAAGTCACAGTTGAGATCACTTCTGTTTCATTTGTGGCAGCGACAAATGCTGGACGTATAGTGTGTTTCTGGCAGATTTAGTGATGACCAAACATTGTATTACATTTAGATTCAAATGTTAAATAAAATAATAATTTAAAAAAGTTAATAAAAATGTATTAAAATAACAACGTAACCTACTTTGACATTTAAAAATAAACTTTGCATTCTATGTAATCGAATATATAGGGATATGATGGTTTTATTGTCCAAGTAAAGGCAATTACAAACTAATTAGGCCTTCACACACTCGTAGATTTTGCAGACACGCCCCCAAAGAGCTTTTTGATTGGGTTTCTTTCGCGCCTGCACACGTACAGTAATAGTCTACCATACTGCTAAATATATATGACAAGTGTACAAAATATATCAATATTACAAGTTAGATTGCGTAGAGCTTTGTCATGTTCAAAATTTGCCGTTTATAACACTGTGTGAACTTTACGACGACTATGATTTGCACTTGCCGATAAAACTCGTGAAATACTTCAACTTACCTTAAAAATGCGGTGTTATTGTCAAATATATAAGAATTGTGATGGACTTACTTTAATCAAATAGGTGCAGAACTTGTATTTCGAAGCTACAACGCCATATTCGACACATAATACTTCTCTTCAGCTGACTGAGGTGAATTCCTTCAAATCTCGCGCGTCTGTTGCCAGAGCGCGCACGTCGTCGGCGTCAACGTCTTGCTTGCGACAACAACACGAGGCCTGCTGCATGAAGACGTTTTCAGTTTGCTACGCAGGTAAATTGAGATTAGTTTAAACAAACTCTGTTTTGGGGGGGCTCGTCGCGGTGTTCATCGCCATGGTAACTTAGACTACATGGTTAACGTCCTCTGCAGCAGTTTTTTTTTCTGGGTTAGAGATAGTAAACCAAAACTGGACCAATCAACTGTTAGAGCAAAGTGACATATCTGATGTAAAGTCACCCCCCCCATCTCTCTCCAAATTGAAGCAGTTTATAGTGAAAAGAAAAACAAAATGATCTGCCTTTTGCTGATAGTTATTTAGCTATTTATAATATTTATTGTAATTATGTATAATTCAATTAATATATTCATATTACATAAATTAGCTATATATATATATATATATATATATATATATATATATATATATGCATGAATTCAAGTTTTAATATTTTAAACTGATTAAGCTTGTGTGTGATATTTTGAGCTCTTTGTGAACCTATATAAATTATTTAAATTCAGTTGATTCACATGCATTGATAGTCAAATATTTTCTTTCAGCTGCCTTTCCAAACTTGCTTCAGCAGCAGTGTTTATTCCTGCCTTGTAAATGCATTTATGCTGCCTTCATGTGTTATCAGAATTATCATAAATATGAGTTTCCTAGGTAAAAATTGGACATGGACATCTCCCAAGTTCCTGAAATGGGTGGGTTACAAACTTTAAACATGGCGGAGGGGAGAACAATTGCTGCTGTGACTGGTATTCTGTATTAGTTTTTCTTCCACATCCGCTACATCGCCTTGTCTTGTCGTTAAAGTAGTGCATACATATATGAATAATAATTTAAAGTCTATTGTATGTATTATACACAGCAAAAATAGCCTGTATTTGACCGAAATTCCAGATTCGGAATGAATCTGACTATAGATAGCGTGGTGAATGTTTATATGGTTGTCAATTAATGGGATTTGTATGGTTTTGTCTACTCTAAACTTACTCTGAAACTAGTTTGTTCAAAACTTGTTTTTAGTAAACAGTATGGTGCGTCTCAATCAGCTCCCTAGTTCAGTAGTCATGGGACTGATCAAGGACTTGGTCATTTTAAGAGTTGTCTCAATTGCAACATCCTACCAGTGCACTGAAACGTTTGCTCAATAAAAAGTCCCACAAAGCACTGTGAAAACAAGTGAGCATCGATGTTCACTGGGTGCTTCTTACTACTCAAATTGATTCTTCCTCATTTCCCCACTCCTCTGTCCTCCAGCCCATGACCCAGATATTGATCAAAGTTAGCCATCTTGAAGGACATCTCAATTTTCTAATTGCATCGTGAGGAGGCGAGGAACGAGGAGTGAGGAAGGTATAAATTATCCTCCCCCTTCGCATTTTTCACATTCATTTTAATTTATATTTTCACCTTTGCAGTTAAAATAAACCATATATTTAACATATTTAAAAAGTGTAACCAAACTTCAACAACATAAGAGCAGATTCCTTCAGAGCAGCTGATGATGTTTTGAATGACCAAGAATATTCCAATATACAAATAGGTTTTCCTTTGATTCCTCCGTCCTCATTTTTCCAACCCATAACTATAGTTTTCACTGACTTCTAAGTTTGTCCTTTTTAACCAGGGACATCTAGCTGGTCTTGGTATTGTTTTAGACAGTGGTAACTTTATGTTTGCTTCTGTTGTATATTTAGGCTTGCTCTAGTCTTGCATCATTTTCCATACCAGAGCAAACTATTTTCTTTCAGTTTTACAGTATATGTCTGCAAATTACAGGCAGATCCACAGCTGTATATGGGACAATTGTTACAAAAGGTACATACAAAGAAAATAGTAGTGAAAGAGCATAGTGTAGAAGTATACAGTCCGTAGTGTTGTAGTTTAGTAGATAAATGTATTAGTTCACTTTAAAATGAAAATTAGCCCAAATTTTACCCACCCTCAAGCCATCCTAGGTGTAAATGATTTTTTTCTTTCAGATGAACACAATCTGAGTTATATTAATAACCATCCTGACACATCTAAGCTTTATAATGGCAGTGAACGGGACCAACAAGGTCAAAGCTCAAGAAAGTGCTTCCATCCAACGTAAAAACGTACTCCACATTAATTAATGAAGGCTTTCTGAAGCAAAGCGATGCATTTGTGTAATAAAATATCCATATTTAACAAGTTATAAAGTAAAATATCTAGCTTCCGCCAGATCGGCTTCCGTATTTAATGAAGAAAGTGTAATGCCTCTTGTAGTTCAAAATGCTACGTCCTATGCCTTCCCTATTCATCTTACGAAAAAAGCTTAACTGATGCAACGTCAGTTACACTTTTATTACCTAAGTTGAATACGTAAGCCTCATACTTGTTGGTCCCATCCACTGCAATTATAAAGCTTAGAGGCATCAGGATATTTATTAAAGGTTTAGTTTGCTTTCAAATGAAAATTAGCCCAAGCTTTACTCAAGACATAATCAGAGAAATATTAATAAATATCCAAGCTTTATAATAGCAGTGAACGGGACGGGAACGGTATGAGCTGAAGAAAATGCTTTCTTCCACATCCATCCATCCATCATAAACGTGTACACCACATGGCTCCGGGGGTTAAAAAAGGCACTCTGAAGCAAAGCGATGCATTTGTGTAAAAAAAATATCCATATGTAAACAAGTTATGAAGTAAAATATCTAGCTTCCGCCAGACCGCCTTCCATATTCAACGTAAAAAGAAATTGTAAGGGGGCTTTCACACTGGCCTCATTTGCCACGGTCCGAGCAGGGGCGCTATTGTTCCCGGTGCCCTCCGCAGCGTTGGTCTGGTTTCACACTTATAGTGATTCTATCGAACCCTGGTGCGTTTGCGTTAATGTTTCGTCATCACTGACGTGCACGGCGCATGATAGTAAACAGAACGCGGGTCAATAAATTGTGTTTTTATTAATTTGGTGTTATTATGTGCAGCAGAGTAAACATTTGTGTTTACTGTATGTGTGCCGCATGTGGTCGTTTTTCCGCTGCTTGCAAACAAACTATTTTGAGGAGACAGCTGATTGCCATTAATTTGCCGCTCTGATTGCTCTCGCAAAGCGCGAATACACTGTAGGCTCACTCTTGCTCGAATCCAAGATAAATTATCAACCAGAGGTTTAAAGTATTTGAGTAAATGCAATAAGTTACTGTACTTAAGTATCTTTTTGGCTACATTGAGTATCAAAGATATTGGCAACTTTTACTCTCAACTTGACTACATTTTTGTGCAGGTAAATGTACTTTTTACTCCACTACATTTGTGATTAATAATGCAATTACAAATAACATTTTTCATGGCAGCTAACTTTTTCTGTGGCAGTTTGTTTCTGATATAAAGAAGCGATGTTGCCATCTCAGTGCATTGAAGGTACTATATCTTGTGCATTTTGCCTTTACTCCCCCAAAACTTGCTGATCGCAGGTGTTTGATTTATATACTACATACTGTAGACTTTGACTATTTAATTTTACTTAACATTATTTTATTTATCCCCAATATTGACAAGACCTTTTTGATGGATATTGGTTTACTTATGGCCTTTTTGTGCACCTGAGCTTAACTGAGACTTGAGAGTTTGTAGACGTTTAAAAGGTTGTTGTCGACCTTGACTTATTGCAATATGTTCAGGTGTTCAGTTTTATTTTGATTTTCTCATCTTACAAATCAGTCAAAAATTTCTTATTTTCACTGGCATGTCTCTCAGTGCATCTCTGAGCCTACATTCAGTTAAAATCAGATACTTTAAGACTTTTACTCAAGTCGAATATGAATTGGTTACTTGTAACTTGTAGTGGAGTCATTTTTGATTTAAGGTATCCGTACTTTTACTCAAGTATGGTTTTCAGGTACTCTTTACACCTCTGTCATCAACACTATCATCTCTTACATGAGTTTTATTGAAGTAAATACATTAAAATTGGCGAAAACGCATGCACAAGTTACATTACTTCCTGAACAAGCATGCGCCTGAGTCCGTGTTGCTTTCATAAACACGTGAACCGCGGCACAGTTTGCGTGCAACCGAACTCAGACCACCTCCTTCAGGTAGTCTCGGGTTCGGTACCCCTGACAGCTTTCACATTAGCGATTTTTCACGCAAACCGTGCCCCGTTTTGAACTAAACTGCCAGTGTAAAAGCCCCCTAAAATTCTTGAAAGCTTATGCTACGTCCTACACCTTCCTTATTTAACTTACCGAAAAAGTGTAACTGACGCAAAGCTAGTTTACACTTTCTTCGTAATATGAATACGGAAGGCTGTCATGCTGAAGCTAGATATTTTACTTAATAACTTGTTTAAATATGGATATTTGCGTTCGTGTAAAAACATCGCTTCGCTTCAGAAAGCCTTCATTAACCCCCCGGAGCTGTGTGGAGTAGGTTTATGATGGATGGATTTGGATGGATGCATTTTCTTCAGCTCATACTCATTGGTCCCTACACTGCCATTTATAAAGCTCAGATGCGTCTGGATATTTATTAATATTTCTCCGATTATGTTAATCAGAAAAAAGAAAGTCATATACACCTAGGATGGCGTGAGGGTGAGTAAAGCTTGGGGTAATTTTTATTTTAAAGTGAACTAATCCTTTAAGGCCTGTTTTACACATTGTGTTGTTGTGACTCGTAAGTTGCACATACTAACTTTGGTGCCCATATTAACACGATACAGTATTCGCACTGCCCACATGAGCAGCAACAATTTTTCCACGTGTCACACACTGAACTCAGCAGAAAATATGTTGAACATGCACTTTATTCACATAACCTTTTTTTGCAATGAATGTTATGAACCAACCCGTTTTGTTCCATGTAGATTACTACAGTAGTCAACATTTGAAAAGGATCAAAAACTTTCATCAAAGTTGTCCTAAAACCTTCTTCTTAGAACAACTTTGATGAACCTTTTTGATCCACTTCAAATGTTGACTACTATATTTGGAAGTAAATTAGATTTCATCAAAAAAAAGTGTAATAATTCTCTGCTGCTTACCAGTTACCATTTTATAATTTATGGCAGTTATTAATGGAAAAGCTCAATAAAATGTGTTTTCACAATGTGAACTGTGTGGTCTTGCATTGATGACATGGACGATGCAAGTATTGTGTATATAAACTGAAGGGGAAAGAAAGCAGCATCAGAGAGAACATCTTGCCCCAGTTTAAGCTACAGTACCTGAGTATTTTTTGTGCTGTTCTCTGCTCAAGGTAACCCATCAGAGTGAACCTATCAAGCCTGCTAAGATGAGTTTATTTTTTTCAGCGTTCAGGTCAAGGATCCATGAGGCCAATCATACAGCCTCTTTTATTTAAAAAAAAAATATCTTTTATATGTCAGTGATGGATGACTAACTAAAAGTAACATATTAACTAAAAGGTTAACTACTACTAATCTAGCTATTAGCTAGCCATTTTTTGTTGCATTATTTCAGCTTTTCCATTAACAATCTACTTTTTACCAAGAAGCAGCGGTGTAGTGTGATGAAGCACTATAAATTTGTAATATCGTATGCAAGATGTTGACTGATACATCCTGGAATGAACAATATTTTATAACCATAATTTTAATTTAATTATAATTTGTTTATTGAAAAAAGCATATTCTAGATAAGATCAATGTTGTGGTGTGCAGCACTGCAACCTTACAGAGGACAAATCTGCAGTGGTATTTAGCATGAAAAGTTGCATTTAATAAACACTGTTTATTATTATTAAAGAACAGTCAAAAAAGATTAAACAAACTTTATTCGGCAACAAGAAAATAACCAGCCAGCATTATGCGTCATGAACTCTGACTCATGTGTAAATATCCACCTTAAATACAATCACATGATCATTTGTTTTGGAAATTGGAATCAGATTGTGATAAATTGAACTTGTTAGTTTAAGCTCAAGCATATGTGCATTTGGTTTTTCTGTGGTGTTTTTGCTGTCTGCAAGCATCTTTACATTTAAACTATGTCCATCTGAAGGTAACATTACTCCCGTTTGTCACAGAAACATTTTGTTGGATGAGTTTAGTTGACTTGATTAACCTCACCTGGTCATGCAGATCTGATGTAATTTGAAATGGATATCATTGAAATGTTTTGCTCATTTAATTTAATATTTTTTTTTATTTCAACAGCATATTATATATTGTTGTTTGTGCTCTGTGAATAGATTTATGACTGATTTTATGATTTTAAGAAGTTTATTTTGCTTAATCCCAGATTGTTCTGTCAGCAGTGGGCGGGACTTACAAGCAGTAATCCAATTGGCTGAAAATGTGATTAATATCTGACAGCCTGTTGCCAATTTGCAATCCACCTGAGGACCAGTGTGAGCACAAGGAGAAGTCTTCTTTGAATGTTGTAAGTTATTTTTAAGTTAATATTTTTTAGATGTTTTTTTGAAGTCTGTTTTCACATAAACACTGAGTTGCACATTCTGTTTAATAACATTAAAATGCAGCTTTGTTTATATGTGTGGTTGCAACAGTGTTATTTTATTAAAAAAAACAATCATTTCTTAAACAATCAGTGGTTATGCTTTTGAATTGAATCCCATTTTAAAGTATATCCATTTGATATGAATTCTACCTTACAGCTCCCTGTCATCTGAAATGTATAAATTGCAGCAGTGTCCTCATGACTGATAATTTAATTTCACCTGATATTAATTAACTTGAAAAGGAGGGTGTCTAGATCATAGTACATGCAATAACTTGCCCCATAGGCATCCATTGAAATGCATATGTTAACTTATTATTTTTGATTTTATGTAAAGGTTAACCTGGAATATTTAATTAGTTTGATTGCTCAAATTAGGAAAGCATGAATTTGTTTCCTGTCAAACAGTATAAAGTGATTCTATTAACATTTAATCATGCATGCTCATTTCTGTCTGAGACTTCCTACAGGAAGGAGTTGTTAGTGAAATGTGAAGTGTTTCTGATTGTCTCTCTGTCTGTCTGTAGAGGATCTCTGGGTCAGAACTGCTGGAGGTCATGAGGAGGTGGCAGGAGAAGCAGCTACAGCAGTCTCTTGAACTGCTGAACCCTTATTCCACTGACCTTTTTTCTGGAGTCAGTGGAGCATACTCCATTCGCTGCCATAATGTGCCTTTGACAAGCTCTTGGGCCTGTCAGCTCATACCCATTCTGAGATAAAGGTTATGATGGGCCATTTCTTTTTGAATGCATGTTTGAAAATGAAGTGACTTACAAACTGGAGTGATCAGTTTGTGCACAATAAAAGGCTAAATGTGACATTTGTGTGCTGTTCATGATTTCAAGACATCAATGCATGCTTTTACATACAATCAGTAGTTCAAATGAGGTGTGGGCTCATCTGTCATTCACTGGCCCACATCTTTAGTAAATTGTAAATTCATGATTGCCAAGCTAAAATCAATTAAGCATTAGAAATCCAGCTTATGTTCATGTATGCTTGTAATGTGATGCAGCTGTAGTCTGGATTTTACAGCATGGATCATCTCAAGGGAAACGCCCTTCAAATGCTGGTTTGAGGGTGTTTCCCCCAGAGGAAGGCAGGTGGCATCTGAGATTTCCATTGGATGATATGAGGGGAGGAGCTGGACTGAATCCTGCGGTTTCTTTGGTCAAGATTTAAGGGGAGTGGCCAAAAGCCACACCCAAACTATCGACTTAGCCTGTGTCTGGAAATTTTTAAAGTATAAAAGGAAAAATTGAACTTATGCTCCATAACCGCTGCTGGATATTGTCTGGGAAGTCCCAGGGGGAGCGGTCTGGATCTTTACTCCCCCCTTCATGTCTAGCCTTCTCTCGTCCTTCCAGTCATGATCTGATCCGCTTCGATCAGCTTGTCACAGCTCACGACCGGGCGACCGTCACGCAACCGTGCTTTAGTGACCAGCTTGGGGATCGAACCCAGATCCTTCCGTGCAGGGAGGACATGCTCAGACCACTGAGCTACTGGCACTTTCACACTAACTATTCTTTTTTTGGATTCTTGTCCTTATTTTTCATTGAAAACCCAGTGAAACTAAACAAAGTTTCTACCTCCAGAGAGGGATTCGAACCAGCATTTCCCATGTCAAGGGCTGACATTCAGACCACTGCACCACTGGTACTTTCTCGCTTTTGACTCTTTTTTTTGGGGATTCTTGTCTTTTTTTTAATTGAAAAACCAGTGAAACTAAACAATTTTTCCACTTCAGGAGAGGGATTCGATCCAGGACTTCCCACGTCAAAGGCTGATGTTTATACCGCTGCACCACTGGCCTGTTCTCGCTCTTTTTTGGGGGGGGCGGATTTTTGTCCATTTTTTCATTGAAAAACCAGTGAAACTAAACAAGTTTTCCACCTCAGGAAAGGGATTCGAACCAGGACTTCCCACGTCAAAGGCTGATGTTCAGACCACTGCACCACTGGTTCATTCCCGCTTGTTGCTTTTTTAGGGGGATTTTTGTGCTTATTTTTTCATTGAAAAACCAGTGAAACTAAACAATTTTTCCACCTCAGGAGAGGGATTCGAAACAGGACTTCCCACGTCAAAGGCTGATTCTCAGACCGCTGCACCGCTGGCCTGTTCTCGCTCTTTCTTTTTTTGGGCGAATTTTTGTCCATTTTTTCATTGAAAAACCAGTGAAACTAAACAATTTTTCCACCTTAGGAGAGGGATTCGAACCAGGACTTCCCACTTCAAAGGCTGATGTTCAGACCGCTGCACCACTGGTCCATTTCCTCTTGTTCCTTTTTTAGGGGGATTTTTGTCCATTTTTTCATTGAAAAACCAGTGAAACTAAACAAGTTTTCCACCTCAGGAAAGGGATTCGAACCAGGACTTCCCACGTCAAAGGCTGATTCTCAGACCGCTGCACCACTGGTCCATTCCCTCTTGTTCCTTTTTTAGGGGGATTTTTGTCCATTTTTTCATTGAAAAACCAGTGAAACTAAACAAGTTTTCCACCTCAGGAAAGGGATTCGAACCAGGACTTGGAACCAGGACTTCCCACTTCAAAGGCTGATGTTCAGACCGCTGCACCACTGGTCCATTTTCTCTTGTTCCTTTTTTAGGGGGATTTTTGTCCATTTTTTCATTGAAAAACCAGTGAAACTAAAGTTTTCCACCTCAGGAAAGGGATTCGAACCAGGACTTCCAACGTCAAAGGCTGATGTTCAGACCACTGCACCACTGGTCCACTCCCTCTTGTTGCTTTTTTAGGGGGATTTTTGTCCATTTTTTCATTGAAAAACCAGTGAAACTAAACAAGTTTTCCACCTCAGGAAAGGGATTCGAACCAGGACTTCCCACGTCAAAGGCTGATTCTCAGACCGCTGCACCACTGGTCCATTCCCTCTTGTTACTTTTTTAGGGGGATGTTTGTCAATTTTTTCATTGAAAAACCAGTGAAACTAAACAATTTTTCCACCTTAGGAGAGGGATTCGAACCAGGACTTCCCACTTCAAAGGCTAATGTTCAGACCGCTGCACCACTGGTCCATTTCCTCTTGTTCCTTTTTTAGGGGGATTTTTGTCCATTTTTTCATTGAAAAACCAGTGAAACTAAAGTTTTCCACCTCAGGAAAGGGATTCGAACCAGGACTTCCAACGTCAAAGGCTGATGTTCAGACCACTGCACCACTGGTCCATTCCCTCTTGTTACTTTTTTAGGGGGATTTTTGTCCATTTTTTCATTGAAAAACCAGTGAAACTAAACAAGTTTTCCACCTCAGGAAAGGGATTCGAACCAGGACTTCCCACGTCAAAGGCTGAATCTCAGACCGCTGCACCACTGGTCCATTCCCTCTTGTTCCTTTTTTAGTGGGGTTTTTGTCCATTTTTTCATTGAAAAACCAGTGAAACTAAACAAGTTTTCCACCTCAGGAAAGGGATTCGAACCAGGACTTGGAACCAGGACTTCCCACGTCAAAGGCTGATTCTCAGACCGCTGCACCACTGGTCCATTTCCTCTTGTTCCTTTTTTAGGGGGATTTTTGTCCATTTTTTCATTGAAAAACCAGTGAAACTAAAGTTTTCCACCTCAGGAAAGGGATTCGAACCAGGACTTCCAACGTCAAAGGCTGATGTTCAGACCACTGCACCACTGTTCCATTCCCTCTTGTTGCTTTTTTAGGGGGATTTTTGTCCATTTTTTCATTGAAAAACCAGTGAAATTAAACAAGTTTTCCACCTCAGGAAAGGGATTCGAACCAGGACTTCCCACGTCAAAGGCTGATTCTCAGACCGCTGCACCACTGGTCCAGTCCCTCTTGTTCCTTTTTTAGGGGGATTTTTGTCCATTTTTTCATTGAAAAACCAGTGAAACTAAACAAGTTTTCCACCTCAGGAAAGGGATTCGAACCAGGACTTCGAACCAGGACTTCCCACGTCAAAGGCTAATGTTCAGATCGCTGCACCACTTGTCCATTCCCTCTTGTTCCTTTTTTAGGGGGATTTTTGTCCATTTTTTCATTGAAAAACCAGTGAAACTAAACAAGTTTTCCACCTCAGGAAAGGGATTCGAAGCAGGACTTCCCACGTCAAAGGCTGATGTTCAGACCGCTGCACCACTTGTCCATTCCCTCTTGTTCCTTTTTTAGGGGGATTTTTGTCCATTTTTTCATTGAAAAACCAGTGAAACTAAACAAGTTTTCCACCTCAGGAAAGGGATTCGAACCAGGATTTCCCACGTCAAAGGCTGATGTTCAGACCGCTGCACCACTTGTCCATTCCCTCTTGTTGCTTTTTAGGGGGATTTTTGTCCTTTTTTTTCATTGAAAAACCAGTGAAACTAAACAAGTTTTCCACCTCAGGAAAGGGATGCAAACCAGGACTTCCCACGTCTAAGACTGATGTTTAGACCGCTGCACCACTGGGCAATACCCACAAGGTACATTTTTGGGGGGGATTTTTGTCCTTTTTTTCATTGAAAAACTAAACAATTTTTCCACTACACGAAAGGGATTCAAACCAGGACCAGGATTTTTCCACTTCAGGAGAGGGATTCGAACCAGAACTTCCCACATCAATGGCAGATGTTCAGACCGCTGCACCACTGGTCCTTTCACAATTCCTGTTCCTTTTTTTTTTTAAGAGTTTTGTCTTTGTCTTTTGTTTATTCATTCAAAAACCAGTGAAACAAATCTAATTTTCCACATCAAGAGAGAGATTAGAATCAGGATCGCCCACGTAAAGGTCTGAGATTGAGACCGCTGCACCCCTGGCACTTATGCACTTCTCATTGCTTTGAGTTTGGTCTGATTTATTCAGTCAAATACAAAGTACAAATGTTTAAGAGTGAGATTCAAACCAGGAGTCTTCACGTGGAGGACTGACACTCTGGTCTTTCTTTTATCATGGGTCTTTTCTGTAGACAAAACTTTGCAAACACAGAAAACAACCACGGGTGACTAAAAGCATCATGTGATCTTGTTCAGTCAACTACTGTAGTTAGTCTATGTAACAACCAAACATCCTCAAAGTCTCGTGAACTCCTGACTGAAGTTCTTCTCATCTGCTCTGAAACTCATGATGTTTGATGAGTCTTAAAGCTTGTTTATTTCTGTCCCGTGTCAATGTCGTCAGTTTCGTTGGTGTTTGCTGCTGTAGATCTTACAGCTCATTTCTCATCAAGTAAGTCTCATTTGAGCTGATTTATTAATTCAAGAATCACTCAAAGGAAACACACCAAAAGATCCCATGAGCTCAGAGAGACTTTATTTATAAAATGATATATTTGAGTTCCACATTTTTAATGGTAACCTGCAAGATCTTCTGGATATGAAAACAGCAAATAAATGGTCATTTCTTTCTGACACCATTTATGATCATGTCATCTTTATTAAAAACTCAGATTCCTTCACTAAGTTTGGGACTTAGTGACATTTATAAATTCTCAAAGATAAAATAGTGATACAATTCTGTTTAATTGTATAACATGGGACATATAAAGTGCATTTGTCAAATATTCATCTGGTATAATTTAGTGTGCTATCTGTCAGTATAATGTAACAAAGGATTTTATTTTTGCACTCAAAATAAATCCTATTATAATTTCATGTTGACTGTAATACTGCAGTATTTATAAAAACAGGAGCACATTCTGAAAGACTAATTTATAACAATCCAATCACACAGAAGAACCAGTGTCACCTGATGATCTTTTATACTGCGCTACATGAACTAAAGCAATACAAACATTTCAGGTGGAAATAATCATCATAATTCTGTCAATAGGCACTGATGACACATTCCAAACACCCGGCTTACAGTATTTAAAAGCACCAAGCATACATTTTAACATATCAGACATACATAATGACCATCTTATGCAGTCACACTGAAACAGAAAAGTGAAATATTACAGATGTTGTGGTTCTGGTGTGAAGTTTAACCAGATATTGACGATTGACATCCAGTTAGACTCCAGAACTGGAGGCTTTTCAGTCCGTGACAGAGTTTAATTTTAAGAACTCAAAATCTAATGCTGTAAATCTAAACAGGAGATCTTCCTCAAGCTCTACTGAGCATCCAAACATCATAATCCCTGTCCTCCTTTGAGCAGAGGTCAGAAAAGCCGTTTAGCAAATCTTGAACAGAATGTTCTCCCAGGATAGGGCAGTGAATCCAGTCAAACGACTCCTGTAACAACGAAAGAAAGAGATCTGAGTATTCACAGGCCACTATGGACATTAAATCAGAGGTGGAGTTTGTAATTTTCTTCTCAGTAGACAACATGAGCACCATGTCAAAGCTCCTCACACTCACCAGGCTCCATCAGAGAGATGCATCTTCATGTCTGAAATGAGAAAAAGAAGACGTCAATTGTCTATTTACAGCATTTTTAATGTACATTTGAATAAACAAATATATATGAACGAAACTGACCCTTAGGTTCATGTTGAACTCTCTCTCTAGACATGCTATTATCATCATCCGCCAAGTTTCATCATATTTGTCTAACACGGTGATGATACACAGGGCAGATTGGGCACTTTCCCATTGAGAATGGGCAACAAATTTTGATCTAAAGTATCCAGTATTGCCCATTCTCAAAGGGAAAGCATCCAAGCAACATCGCTCGGCAAAATTGCCTGGCAAGATAGCTCAAAAAGTTGCCCTATGTATCATAACCTATACTCATGCTTTCAAACATCTTGTGTAATATCTGACTCCAGAGCATCCTGGAAGATCTTTGGGAAGCATTTGGGCTGATTTGCTGAAATGTTGAAGAAAATGTTTCCATTAAATGAGAAAAACAGATAAAGGACATAGGGAGAAAATGGTTTTGTGGGTCTGGTCTTCTTGAGATTGGCCTTCAGTTGGAAACTGATGCACATTTTTTTCTAAAAAAATCCTCCTTGAAACACAAAGTCTGACACAAACTCACATTAGTGCCTGATTCTCAGAATGAGGAGAACATTGATGATTTGTTCAGAAGAGAACAGTGAAGAACATTCACACCTGGACAGAGGAAGACAGTCCTATCATCAAATCTCCTCAACTTGACGGTCCCTGCACATCCCAACTTCCAAAACTTCAGAACTTAAAAACACAAAAAGTGCTCTTTTTTCACATCACTGATTTCCTTATTACCTGATTCAAGGATTAATGACTTTGGTTGGGTTCCATAAAAACCGAAAGTGGGTTTGGGACTTATTCTTCAGGGAGCCTAACACTGGACTGGCCAATTTGAGCATATTCCAAACCTTGATGAATTTCAAAAGAAAATAATCTGGCAGAGACAAAAAAAAAAAAAAAAGTGAGCTGAGAAAGTTCAGAAACAGACAGACCCCAACCCATTTAAAACAAAACAAAAAAAAAAAAAACAATAGCGTAAGCAACATAATAGTGTGCCAAAAGATACATAATTCCTTATTTTGAACATTACAGGGTTTCATTAGAAATTTTAGGAAGAAAAATTCCTTTAACTCCATATGCAACTAAGATTCACTGGTAGGCTACCCATTAATATTAACCAGATTGATATCACTCTTAACACAGCTGTTTCGATAAATCATTACTATTAAGGACTTTGCAAAATTTTAATTCTATAAACATGATTCTCCTTACGAAGATGCAAGTTATATATCAAATTTCACACTTGTGTTGCACAAATTCATATTTTGGCTATGCTGTTTTAGGAAAATACTTTGATCTTACCTTGGACTTTTGGAGATACAACAAACATTTTACTTGTTGTAGTGCATTTCCATAGTTGATTTCTTTATTTTGCATTTATATTTTTACAAAAAGAAATCTAAAACCTGATCTCGCACTGTTCACCACTGTCCAGTGCGGTTTAACTCAATTTCTAAATGCGGGTGTGAGTCCTGAAAACTTAAAGACTGAATTAAAGTGTTTTACTAGCTTTACTGTCATCCATGTTATTCTAAACGTTCACAGAATTTGTTTTCAAAACATATGAATTTAAAAACGACAGTCTCTCACTTCCGGCTAAACAGAACTAAAGTTGGTTTTATATTCGCACATTCGGACATCCGTATTCAATAGCCTTGTTAATCACACTACATTGGACATTCACAAGTAAATAAGCCATTAAAACAATACTTGCCTATTTTGATCGACTGTGAAAAATGTTGTAAGTTGACAATCGTTGGTTGTTAATACCTGTATCGCTGCTTAAAATTCGCAAACATTAATTTATTGTACATTTATTGGAAAGGCAAAATCATAACGTGACGACCAATCAAATGCTTTCTGGAACGCCACCTGGATCCGACTAAAGTCGATTCTGAAATCGCCCACTTGTTTGCTATTCCTACATAACGAGTAAGTGTGCACTATATAGGGAATACGGAGCGATTTCAGTCTCGGTTTATGCTAATTATGCTTTCCATCGTGACGAAAATAACGCGAACCTCCGTGACGCATGCAGCTTCTCTCAATAACGCGGGATAAACCATAACGCGTATCCGTCCGATTTGTTTATAATCAAACTGTGCGAACGTAAATGCATTAATAACCAATAGCGTATTCTACTACTGTATAAATTATGATAGGTTACATGTTTTTTTTTCTTCACCGTTTACATTAATAAGCACCAAAACATGACAACATTTCACAAACCAGGGTGCCATTTCCTATTTGTGTTTTAAATGTTGAAAATGTGTAAAATAGTGCTTCAGTGCAGAATGTCACACATCAGAATGGAATATTGCAGTGCTAGATATTTGAATAAGGACTCATTGAGGATGTTATTAATATTTGACTAGGGCAGCATGTTTATGCAAATATTTCCAAAAGAATGAAAGCAGGCTCTGAGCTATAAAGTATCAGGAGAGTTATTACTAACACATGCAGGACTTCACATTCTGCAAATAAAAACTGTAGTTTCTTTTCAAAAGCACTTAAAAGTCAAAAGCTGAATATTTTCTCTCTGCCTTTTTTCCTTCAACATCTGTGAACTCGTAAAAAGTCGTGTTTGCGGTGCATTTTGCTTTATGTATCTTTATATAACATTTACATTTTCAGATAAATGTTTTTTAACACATTTTAAAAAATGCATAGGTCTGCTTTAGGTGTAACAGAGAAATATGAGCTACAGTAAGAACAGTCCTTTTGAGAATTGACACATAAACGTGCAAAAACTTTGTTTATTTGTGTTACGCCTGGTGAAAATTTTATGCAATGATTCAGCATATCATCAAAAGCCCATGTGTTATCAGACTCAATTTGCCTGTCTGTCTCTTCCCGTCCTAAAATTATGACATGATTTGAATAAGTCTGCCATTTCCTTCAGCACAGCATACAAACAACCTGCTCAACAAGTAAGAACGATATTTTCTTTCTCTGTTTTATGACCAAATTTTATTATTTACCAAGTAAATTTTACCAACATATTGTTTTGTATAAGCAAAGTATCTGATAGCATTGTTTGTTTGAATTTATTGTACTGTTTGTGTGTCATACAAGACATCTTAAGCCTTAGTATTAATAATAGATGATCATAATAAATAATTTTGAGCCAATTTTAATTTCTTGCATTCTTTTATATTTCCTTGAATCACTCCAACTCCTCATTGAATCAACAGACCAAACGACAAGCATTTTTCATCACACCGCATGAATGAGATTGAGACCATTCGATAAAATATAGGATTCTTGTTTATAATGACCATGATATTTCTATCTCTCCTGCTTCTTCTCTGGGGTGAGTATTTAATCTGGTCTATACCATATTTTCAGCAGCTTTGAAAAAGAGAGAAAAATATTTTTTCCTCTCACACCACACCACGTTTATGCATGTTAAAAATGCAGTATATTAAGTATTTTTCCTTATTTTATTAAGACTTCAAAATGAGACGAGCACTAGTCTATATAGTGTGTATTTAATTTTTCAAGTCAAAGTGGCATGTGAATGTTTTTGAATGATATTAATGCTCTTCCAGTTAAGATGTAAACAGTATTTCACTAAAAAACTGAACATCTCTTCTCAGGTGTTCCCCTTTCAAATGCTTCAGGCCGACTAAGAAGTTTCCATTTGATCAATGAGCAACAAATGAGTATAAATGAAGCACGAAAAACTTGCAAAAGTAACTACACTGACCTTGTCACAATCTACGATGATGATGAAAATTCGGAGTTAGTTAATTTTCTCAAGAATAGTAGTTTGAGTACTGGTTGGATTGGTGCCAGCAGCTGTAAATGGTCAAATGATAATCCGGTCACATTCACCAACATCAGCAGCAACTTTACTGAAGAAAACTGCTGTGGTGCCATAAACACTGATGGAGAATGGGAGTGTTTCAATTGTAGGTCAACAAAAATCTACTTCATGTGTTATGATCAAGGTAATTGTCAGGATCCCAGCCTGCCTTTTATGTTATTTCCTGATCTGTGCCATGTTTTGTAGTCCATTGTAGTTTTTCTTGTTGATTAGTTCCTGGTTGTTTCCAGGTGTGTCTTGTTTTCCAATCACCCCTTAGGGCAGGGGTCTTCAAACTCGGTCCTGGAGGGCCACTGTCCTGCAGAGTTTAGCTCCAACCCCAATTAAACACAGCTAATCAAGGTCTAATTAGGCATACTAGAAACTCCCAGACAGGTGTGTTGAGGCAAACTGGAGCTAAAGGCTGAATGCCAAATGGCACCCTAAACCTTCACTCTTTTTCTGAGTCCGCATTTTCCTGATGTCATTTAGTCATTTAGCAGACGCTTTTCTCCAAAGCGACTTACAAATGAGACAAGTAGAAGCAATGAAATCAACATGAGTACAACAGTATGTAAGTGCTATGTCAAGTCTTTAATCAGTAAAGTGCTCGTAGCAAGGAATATACATATATATATTTTTTTAAATACACAAATGGATGGAAAAAGAGTAGAAATCAAAGAAAAGAAAGATAAATAAAAAGTAAGTGCTACCATTACTGGGTCAAGTGTTGATGAAAAAGATATGTCTTTAGCAGTTTTTTGAAAATGGCTGCTCAGATAGAGCGTGGCAGGTCATTCCACCAGCCGGGAACAGACCCGGAGAAGTAATGCTGCTTTGGCTGCCGGGTAAAGTCCTCTGTGTGTCTCGCAAACTTGTGGGCTCAGCTGAAGTGTGCATCGAGGGTGGCCGCAAAGGGGGCCCTTCTGAAACCTAAAATGATGAATGGGACACCCTACGGTCTCGTGGACTTAATGGACAATTGGCAGCCATTGTAAGTCCACAAGATTGAAAGTGCATAGAAGTGTGCCATTTGGGATTCAGCCAAACTCTGCAGGACATTGGCTCTCCAGGACCGAGTTTGGAGCCCTCGGCTTAGAGCTTTTCACACTGCGCTTAACCCTGGGTTATCATCATTTTAAACACTGATTTTAACCCCAGGTAAAGTAATTTAGAAGTGGGGATAACACTGCTTTTTACCAGGGGTTATGAAACCCTGCTTCTGGAGCCAAACTTGTACAGTGTAAAACAATGCAGTGTTAGAATGTTACAGCTAGACGCTTGGCAACAGACAACCAATCACGTATCTGCCTGCTTTGGGCAATCACGGAAACACTGCGCATTGTATATAAACTGTATATTCGGCATTTGAGAGGAAAAATGTCAAGTGTTAACAAAAAATGTGACAATTTGAATGAAGAAGAGACAGTTTCATTCTTACCTTTATAGTCCGAGATGTCCATTTAGTATAAACTCAATAGTGCAGTCGGCAGTTCGAGGATGTGCAATGCTAGAGCTATGTAAACAGGTCATGTGCTGCGTTTATCCAATCAATGACACTGACACTGCAGAAATGCAATAAGAACGTTAACCCAGGGTTTAGGAATGTACAGTGCGAAACATCAGCTTATGAATAATGAGGATTAATTGTTTAAAGGTGCCGTAGAACGTCTTTTTAAAAGATGTAATATAAGTCTAAGGTGTCCCCCGAATGTGTCTGTGAAGTTTCAGCTCAAAATACCCCATAGATTTTTTTTTATTAATTTTTTTAACTGCCTATTTTGGGGCATCATTAAATATGCGCCAATTCAGGCTGCTGCCCCTTTAAATTCTTGTGTTTATGCTTTATACAGACTTTATACAGTGTTTAAAAAATGAAAATAACGACAGTCTTGTCTCTGTGTATACAGTAAGAAACGATGATAACTTTAACCACATTTAACAGTACATTAGCAACATGCTAACGAAACATTTAGAAAGACAATTTACAAATATCACTAAAAATATCATGTTATCATGAATCATGTCAGTTATTATTGCTCCATCTGCCATTTTTCGCTATTGTTCTTGCTTGCTTACCTAGTCTGATGATTCAGCTGTGCACAGATCCAGACGTTAATACTGGCTGCCCTTGTCTAATGCCTTGAACATGAGCTGGCATATGCAAATATTGGGGGGCATACATATTAATGATCCCGACTGTTACGTAACAGTCGGTGTTATGTTGAGATTCGCCTGTTCTTCGGAGGTCTTTTAAACAAATGAGATTTATATAAGAAGGAGGAAACAATGGAGTTTGAGACTCACTGTATGTCTTTTCCATGTACTGAACTCTTGTTATTCAACTATGCCAAGGTAAATTCAATTTTTAATTCTAGGGCACCTTTAAAGGGTTAGTTCACCAGAAAAATGTATTACTCCCCCTTATGTCATTCCAAACCCGTAAGACCTTTGGTCATCTTCGGAACACAAATTAAGATATTTTTGATGAAATCCAAGAGTTTTTTTTATCCACCATAGAAAGCAATGTAATTACCGTCATTCAAGGTCCACAAAGGTAGAAAAGACATCATTAAAATAGTCCATGTTACTAAAGTGGTTCAATCTTAATGTTATGAAGTGACGAGAATACTTTTTGTGCACAAAAACAAAATAAAAATGACTTTTCGTCAAACGAATTTCGTCTCTCCCTCCAGTCTTCTATGCAGTTCCTACAGACTCTACTTCTGAACGCCTACTTACTATTTTCCAACTCCTGCAGCATCACGTGCATGTGCACGCAATACTGAGACGACGTTCAGATGTTAAAACGGAACTGCGTCAACTGCGTAGAAGACTGATGGGAGAGAAGAAATTGTTGAATAAAGTCATTTTTATTTTGTTTTTGCACACAATTCTCGTCGCTTCATAAAATTAAGGTTGAACCACTGTAGTCACGTTGACTATTTACCAATGTCTTTACTATTTTTCTGTACCTTGAATGTGGTAATTATGTTAAACTCTCATTAACTTATAAAACTTTCATCAAAAATATCTTAATTTGTGTTCTGAAGATGAACGAAGGTCTTGGAACGACATGAGAGTGAGTAATTAATGACAGAAATTTCATGTTTTGTGTGAACTAACCCTTTAACCCCGGGTAAATTATGAGCAGTGTGAAATGTGAAGCAAGATAACCCGGGATTCCATTTACCCGGGGTTTAGAATGACCCAGGGTTAACTAGTTCAAGTGTGAAAAGCCCTATTCTCTATAAATACCCCAGTGTTTCTCATGTTCTTTGTGTGTGTTTGTTGTTCGTTTTGTTTGCCTTCCTTGCCCATGTCTGGATTTATAAGTTTTGCCTGGATTTACTTTTATCATGTTTGTTTGTTTTGTTTGATGTGGATCTGGATCTGTTACAGAACACCAGACCACTAATGAATCTTGCAGTAACAGATCCTGCATTAATGGATCCAACAATAACAAATCCTTCAGTAATGAATCCTGCATTAATGGATCCAGCATCAATGAATCCTTCAGCAATGGATCCTGCAGTAATGGATCCTTCAGTAAGTATAACGCGTCTCTGTTACAGTAATGATCCCTGAGCTATTTATATTATATAAATATCTAAGTATTATGAGTTAAATGATCTACTCTTGTATTCTCACAGATTACAGACAGCAATCCTACAACTACAGTTTAATCCGTGAAAACAAAACCTGGTTTGAGGCTCAGCTGTACTGCAGAAAGAATCACACTGATTTAGTCACTATCAGAAATTATGAGGAAAATGAACGAGTGAAGGAAGCGAGAAATCGGAGTAACTCTTTCTGGATCGGCCTCCGATATAACACCAATGTTGTCTGGCTTGATGGTGGACGTTCTAATTGCACACAGAATACTAAATCTAAAGGGTGTTTTACATTTCTCTCAATGCATGGATTTTGGGTGAAAAGTAACGGGAATGGCTGTTCTGCTCTTTGCTACAGTAAGTTGAGAAAATATTCTATGCTATTTACCATATGCTTCAATGAATCAAAATATTTTTATTATTATAATTATTTTCTTCAGAAAGCTTCATTTATGTGAGTCCTGTTAAAAAGTCCTGGGAGGATGCTCTGATTTACTGCAACAGACACTATTCTGGACTCCTGCACATCGAGTCTGAAAGTGATCAGAAAGAAATACAGCGAGAGCTAAGAAGAAAGGATATCTCCGGGCCGGTGTGGGTGGGGCTTAGACAGAGTCGACTTTTCGGATTCTGGATGTGGTCCAATGGGCTTCATGTGGGACACTGGACCAACTGGAAAGTAGGAAGTCAAACCGAACATCTGATTTCCCAACACTGCGGTGCCACAGAAGAGGTGGACGGTCAATACAAATGGTCTGATAAAGACTGTAGATCAGAATTTTCTTTCTTATGTGAGGTGAAGTAATATATGTCACAGTAAACTGCTGTATCTTCATGTCTTGTAATAAAGCTCTCAGTTAGTATCTACTTGGTGATGCAATCCTTAGTGTTCCTGATGCCTTTTTGATTTTTATGTGCATCATTTTGTAAACCTTTATGTCTCATACTAAAAATGAATATTAAACATCGTTCATGAATGCACATTATATCATTGAGTCCTTTTACTGATAATATTGTGTTTATAGCATTTGTACTTGTAACTGTATGGTAATTTTATACAATGGCTATTTATGACTCAGTAAATCATAAAATGTATTCCTGTAAGGGTTTGGTTTTCTAAAATACAATCAGAAAATGGTTGAAGAAACTTATTTGTGGGCTTGTAAATAATAAATGTGATTTTAACAATTTTTTTCCCCCCTATGGATTGAAATCTGTTGACTGCATCTAAAACATAACACTTATGTTTGTCATGAACAGGTTTAGAGACTTGCAAATGCTCATAAATACTTGAATAGTTTCTTCTTGATAGTATTTCTAATAAATGAGATGCTTTTACATTGAATTTTAAACACTGTTCAGAACATTGCACTGTAAAATCATCATTCTTATATCATATTTGTTGCCATTTAAATGTCTTTCTCAGACAAATCTCCTCTTATAATTTAGAGAAATTTAATGCAGAGTTATTGTGAATATATTTAGGTTCAATTTCAGTCAGAGGATTTGTAAAGATGTGATATTTTAAACATGTCAGCATGTTAATATTGTGTAGATTTAATTCTCTAAAGGTACGGAAATGCACGCGTTCACCTCACATACACACATCGCAAATGCAACAAAGTGCATTTTAATGCAGGACGATTGCATTACACTACATTACAGCACAAAAGGGACATTATACATCAGTGTCACATTTTTAGATGCTTTATAAAGTTAAAAATGCTGTAGCGAGAGAAGTTGAGCGTATGTGATGCTGGTCTGTGTGACAGAAACCCTAAATCACATAATGCAGACTCAGCGCTGCACTTATTGACAGTGCTATATAGCGCTGAGGCTGTAGAAAAGATGCACTTTGATCACTGTGATTAAATAACACGAGCAATACAGTTTACAACCAGACGAAGTCTCCTGTGTGAGCAAATACAGAAGCATCAGTCATGTAGAGAACAAACTCGGCCAGCGTCTGTGATCCATCACAACTCTGAACCCTGATCCAGACCCTTTCATGGGCTTCGCATTATTCTATCTCTAAATCACAACACAAGCTGCACTAGCAGTGACTATCCTAACATGCCTTCCTCTGTGGTTTTCAATGGCCTCAAAAACCTAACAAACACAAAAATATATTTAACAAACACTTTATGAATTATTTAAATGATTAGTTCAGTTCAGAATTAAAATTTCCTGATATTATCCAAGATGTTTACATCTTTCTTCCTTCAGTCGTAAAGAAATGAAGGAAAACATTCCAGGGTTTTTCTCCATATAGTGGACTTCACTGGGGTTCAACGGGTTGAAGGTCCAAATGTCAGTTTCAGTGCAGCTTCAAAGAGCTCTACATGATCCCAGACGAGGAATAAGAGTCTAATCTAGAGAAACCATTGGTCAAAAAAACAATTATATACTTTTTAACCACAAATGCTCATCTTGCACTGCTCTGTGATGCTCCACGCATTACGTAATCGTGCTGGAAAGGTCACGTGTGACTTACTGAAAAGCTCATTTTTGAAATATGTCAACCTAAAATTTAGAATGTTGACATTTTTAGCTTGGATTTTCTTGCAGTTTAAGAGTAAAACATGTTTTGTAATATATTTTTATAAAATATAAAAATTATATTTTTACATTTGCATAAACTTTTATTTTTATTTCACTTTCATAATTTATTTCACTTCTACAATAATCTGACTAGTGTCTTCATTAAAACAAGACCAACCTTAGGTCTATATTCCAAATCATTTTTGAATGTATGTTTAGATTTTTTTTATGTCATTTTTATGTCTATGTGAGAAAAGGGCTGACACTTATTTAAACCTGTTTTTCTCAGAATTCCGTTCCTGAAAATCAGAGCGATCAGCCGACTTCAGATAATCATAACTTTTGTTACAGACAAGCTATGAAAGAAGTAAAAACAGATTCGGAAAGGGCTCGAATGTGTGATTGGTAAAATTTCACCATGTGATCAGGGTTTTCGCAGATCGCATCACAATTAGACTTCTCTTACATCCATACCACTAAACCTGTCTTAAAATGACCCGTATCCCACCTCAATAGCAGCCCAAGTGTTTTGCTATACAACATTGTATTTCTTTTTTTGATGTAAATAGAAGTTAAAGACACTTAATATGAAGTGTGACCAAAAAATGTTGTTTTGCCAATGTTCTGATTAAGTCATGAAAATGTGGTTTAAATACATGTGCACACTTGTTTTTAACTTTTTCTTGCTAATGTGATCTTTAAAGGAACATTAGATTTTATCATTCTTAAAATCTTCATGGGAATGTTACTTTTAAATGTTGCTTGAACATTCTAAACAAGTAGAAAGAAACATTTTAAAAATGTTAGACGAACATAAAACATTTCAGAAAGAAAAACACCTCATGAATTATGTATAAATAACATTTTTGTGATAACATTTCAGATAACTTTCTATTACGTTTGTTCATAACTTTAATAAAACCTTGCCAGGACGTTCTGAGAACATTCCCTGTTAGCTGTGAAATCAGAGAATAAACTCTCAGTTTAGTGTTTAGAAGGAATAATAAAATTATTAGAGAAATGCCTCAAACTTGACCTTGAAACTGGAATAAACCTGTGTTAGTTCAGGACACTGCATAATAAGGACACATTACAGATGATACTGATATTTTACTAAGGCAGTATGTTTATGCAAATAATGATTGGATCACAGGCTCTGAGGATCAGGAGGAAGGAAAGTTTTATCAATTCAAACGGCAGATTTGAATTTATTGTTTAATGGAAGAAGCAGAGGCTGCGCTGCTCTTAATCTATATAGTGTACAGTATGACGTCAAGGGTTTATTTACTGTACACATCATTGCTCTGAGAATGTAACATTCACACCACAACCACATCACATTAGGACCGTCCTAAGTGAAATTAATAGGCACAAACAACTTTCACCATTACAGTTTTGCTAACACCATTTTATTGTCTGTAAACACTGAGCTTAATCAGATGCAGAAACTGATCGTGATGAATAGTTATGCCCCTGAGCATGCATCGCTGAATATCAGTAACACACTCTAAAAAATGCTGGGTTAAAAACAACCCAAGTTGGGTTGAAAATGGACAAACCCAGCAGGTTGGGCAAACATTTAACCCAGCAGTTGGGTTAAATGTTTGCCCAACCTGCTGGGTAGTTTTATTTAACCCAACTATTGTTTGAAAATGACTATATGGCTGACTTAAAATGAACCTAAAATGAAATTAAAATGTTTATTTATTAAACATATTAATAAATGTTAATTTTCAAGATATTTGGGGTTCATTTTAAGTAAGCAATACTGTAATTTTTAAACAATAGTTGAGCTAAGTAAAACTACCCAGCAGGTTGGGCAAACATTTAACCCAACTGCTGGGTTAAAACAACCCCATCGCTGGGTTTGTCCATTTTCAACCCAACTTGGGTTGTTTTTAACCCAGCATTTTTTAGAGTGCACCAAAGTGAAGTTACTGATTAACTCCTGCACCTGCCCACTGTAAAGCTATATCTATAAAAGTATTAGGTTTTCTTCAACACATTATCAGTCATCTGCTCACAGGTAAGACTGAACTGACTTTGCTACTGCCTTCAGACCCCAGACAAAGCTGAATATTTTCAACATTTAAATAATATGTTTTTTTCTCAAGTCGGCATACAGATGAAGGAAATACTGTAAGGTGTTTCGAAAAAGAATACAAGTAATTATATTGAGCTGCTTTTCATTTCTCAAAATGTCATTTTTAATTTTTCTTTCATCAGATCACATGAAAGAGATTTAGACCATCTGATAAAATATCAGATTCTGTTTTACATTATGCAAAGACTTGCTCTGGTGTTTCTGTCTGCCCTGCTCATATTCTGGGGTGAGTATTAAACCCTGCTCATATCATAATGTTGTTGAGCAAATCTGCAAAAGAAAACAAAATTCAGCTGCTTTGCTTGTGAAATCTAACAGTATTTGTTTCATGTTAATGACATTCTCTGTCTAATTAAATTGTGCACAAGTAAAATGATTTTATTATCAATAATAAGGGGTATGGCTGGTAACTATGTAATGACTGAAATAGTGAAATGGCCTTAAACAATTACTAAAAAAACATTTTATAATACATTTATTTCATGGTCGGATTGTTTCTGACAGCGCTGCGTGAGCTCACGCTGCCATTTGTGGGATTCTGAAAATCAACGCTGATATGGTGTTATAACTTTTAACTGAATTTTGCTGAACTGAAACTTTTTAATGAATTTTGACTATGCATGGATATGAGAATGTGATGCATCATCAAATCACAACATTTGTGATGTAATTATAGAAATATATAGTCTGAAGTGCTGTATGGAGTAAAATGCAACTTTCAGCTTAGATTCACATAAATGCGGATGATCTGCAAGTGCTGCGTGTTTGAGTCGCTTAGAATTTGCATTTGAGAAGCATAATGAGTGTTGTTTATGAATCTGTTGTCAAAGAGAAATGTCTGATCTCCGTCAAAATAAAAGTCTAATAATTTAACATTTGAAAGCAAGAAATAAAGATATCCATAAATGTTAGTATTGTAATTTTACTGTTGTTCTGTGAAGTAAAAAAAAAAAAAGATTTATATATACCATATTATAATAAGTCTATTATTGTTTTTTATTATAACGTATTTTTTATGAAATATTTTTTTTTCTTTAGATAATTCAATTATTTAGGTCATTGTATGTTATTTATGCAGGTTTAAGCTGACTTAAATGACTGCCTTTATTTTATATAATTTTAATTTCATTAAGAAGAATTAATTTTATTTATTTATAAAAATAAAATTATTTTATTTCATTATTTAACCTGACATGTATGTTTACTAATGTTCCAAATATTCTATATGCTGCTTAAAAATTAATATATTGTTTTCAATGGGAAAAAAAGTTGTTTTTTTTACCCAGACATTTGAAAATAACACATTTTAGAGCTGTAATCTCAACACTGTGATACCATGAAACCATGACATTTTCGCTTAAGGTTATCATACCGGCAAAATGTCACTCCGGCCCATGCCTACTACATCGATAGTCTACGCAACTACACGTATTGATGCTTCAAAAGGGCGTTAAAGGGTTAGTTCACCCAAAAATGAAAATTCTGTCATTTATTACTCACCTTCATGTCGTTCCACACCCGTAAGACCTTCGTTCATAATTCATAGTTGTGCGATCTAACAGACACACTGTAGCCAGTATAAAGACATCGTTCAGAAACAGCAATAAACTCCAGCAATATAAAGTCATTTTTTATCAAGTTTCCATATTTAAAGTTATTCATTATTTCATTTTGTACATAACATACTGTATGCACGTGTTCTCCCACGGTTTTAGTAAATTCTAAAAACACATATTTCTCCTCAGCATTTCCTCCTTCAGCTGCTGCGAGTCGACTGAGAAAATTCTACATAGGATCAGGTCAAATGAATAGAAAGACTGCTGAGGAAGAATGCAGAAGAGACTACACCGATCTCGTCACAGTTTATGACCATCAGGACAATGAAAAACTCGCTGACTTAATGTGTGAACGCAAGGTTTATAATGCCTGGATTGGTGCTTCTATTGGAAAGAACAGTAAGATGAAATGGTCAAATGGTGATGATGTCACATTTAACATTAGTTTAACAGGAAATTGTGGGGAAACATGCTGTGCTACTATGAATTCTGAAGGAGCATGGGAATCTCTCCATTGCAGTGAGAAAAAATACTTTATGTTTTATAAACAAGGTAAAAAATATTACCTAATATTATTTTTTATTTTAATACCTTATATTAATATTTCATTTTGCAATGAATTTAAAATCAAATAATTTTCTTGCACTTATAGATGGTGGGCACGAATCATACAACTACAGTTTAATCCGTGAAGCGAAAACGTGGTTTGAGGCTCAGCTGTACTGCAGACAGAATCACACTGATTTAGTCTCTATCAGAAATGATGAGGAAAATACTGAGGTGAAGGAGGAAGGAAAAAAACAGCATAACAATCCTTTCTGGATCGGCCTGCTGGTGGACAGTGTGGAGTGGGCTGATGGAGGACAATCTGCTTACAGAAGCTGGTTACCTGCACATCTGGATAGGCTGGATCCTGAAGTTTACATTAATCAACAGGGGCAATGGCAAAAAGCTGTAAAAAATGGGGGTGAATATTATCCCCTGTGCTACAGTAAGACATCAAAACACTTTGAAATTTTAATAAGTTCTGGTTTAGCATGACATGCTTTTGTAATTCAGAGTAAAAGTATTACATGTTTTTTTGTATATTTCTGTCAGACAGCTTCATTCATGTGAGCACTGATGAAAAGACCTGGGAGCAGGCTCTGGATTATTGCAACAGTCATGAGAATACAGCCGGACTACTGACCATTCAGTCTCAGAGTGATCAGACAGAAATAGAGCGAGAGCTAAAAAAACCAGTTCATAATATCTCCGGACCAATGTGGGTGGGGCTTAGACAGAGTCGACTTTTCGGATTCTGGATTTGGATCAACGGGGTAACTGTGGGACCCTGGACCAACTGGAAAGGAGGAATTACACCTGAACATCTGCTTTCCCATCACTGTGGAGCCATAGAGGAGGTGAACGGTCAATACAAATGGACTGATAAAGACTGCAGGTCTAAATTAAGAGTTTTATGTGAGGGTAAGTAGTATAGAGTGCTAACATATCCTAATCTACTATATATTTTTTTTTAGTGTATGCTCTCTGTCCTTTTCGGAGTGTCTGTTTACACTTTTTCACTTATTGTGTGTCATTTCTTAAAACAAAAATGTAATTTAATACAAAACAATTAAAAGTTGTGAATTATTCATTGAATTATTTCATTGCTTCAAGTGGTCCATTACAGTGCAATAATATATGTCTTTAAATATTGTAAATTGTATTATATGACAGAAACAAATACAGACAGAGAGAGAAACGATGGACTAAAAACTAAAATATAAGCTTTGTTCTGCTTCGTCATCTTTGTTTTTTATTTTTTTTATTTGAGATTTAGCGTAAATAAATCTGAAATCACAGAATATGCAATAAACGGTCATAAAACTAAAAAAATAAACAATTGTATGCACTTTGTGATCAGACATTATCCCCACTCAGAAGTATCTGAGTTTTTTTTTTTTTCTAGTGAATATATCATATTCTGCTTGTGATCTTCTGGTAAACTGGACTGAGTTGTAAGTGAATAAGTAGGTTTTTACTCTGTCTGAAGTGAATTCTCATCTTGCAAGGGTTTTTATTTTGAACAAATCAATGACACGATTTAAAATTACGACACCATATTCTTGCAAAAAACAACAGAAGAAAGATTCTAATTACGTTTCGATTAAGTGGAACTCCAAGTGACTTAATTGCTAATTTCACAATATCTGCATGAGTAATGATATTTCAGACACGTCTCGGGGAAAAGGACATTGCAAATGTTTCGGGTTGCAGCCGTAGTTGGAGTTGACATTCCTCAGGTCTGTCCGCACTTGTTAGGTGACCTTTTTTGACTCATAGGCAGCATCGAACATGAACCATTTGGTCACCAGAGCTAGTGAGCACTTCATTATTAGAGGCTTTTACCAATCTCTGGGGGAATTTATCATTTAAAACTGAATTTCAGCATCATTACTCCAGTTTTCAGTGTCATGTGATCCTTCAGAAATCATTCAAATATAATTATTTGCTTCTCAAGAAACATTTATCAACATTTAACTGTTGAAAACAGTTGTGCGGCTTCATATTTGTGTGTAAATCATGATACTTTTTTTTCAGGATTCTTTGATGAAAGCTTAAAAGAAACGCATTTTTTGGGAATAGAATGTCTTAACTGTCACTTTTGATTGATTTAATGCATCCATGCTGAATAAAAGTATTAATTTAATAAAAACAAATTACTGACCACAATCTTTTGTACACAGCAGTGTATAGTTTACCTAACAATAAGTGCCAAAAAGTCTATTATATACATTTGCATGTAATTTTAGTTAGCAAAAATCAACATTTTAGTTGATGAGATAATGCTACAATAAATTAAACCAAATATTTATATTGACAATTACATTATTTTTAGATGTTTCTTCTTATTGTTCATATTTTGTTAACATCTTGTGGTGTTATATTCTTTGCATCATATTTTCAACAACAGTTAAAGTCTTTAAATTATCATTATTACATTTTGTGTCTTGTCTTCATTATTGTTGATTGCATTAAAAATGGCCGTTTTCATCAGTATTTTTGTTGCTGATGCATGTGTGCTGACCCACAGCTCTGAAAAATAGAGAAAAAAGTGTGGTGTTTTCTAGTTGTACTGGTGATATTTAGTGTAAACTGATCTGATTTTTTTTTTTAAATCTTTCTCAATGTTGCTTTTGCACTCCTGACAGAAATTAAAAAAGCACTGTCACTGTAACTAGTTTTTAACCACAAACGAAACTATGTCAAATATCGAAACTAGAGTCCTAAACCATTCTAATGAAACACAGTTTGTCAAGAATAAATGTCATTAGTGTGCAGTGAATTTAAACAACAGCAAACTAGGGCCATAAAAAATGAACCGTTTCATGCATGAATCATGATAACCACAGTCAGGGTTTTTTCCCCCTATGTGTTTTTATTGCTCTTAGGGCATCAAAAACAAGATTTGAACTTTTTTTTTTTTTTTTTTTTTTTACACGTTTTTACAGAGATTTTCAGATGTCCACTTGAGTGGACAGCATGTGTTTATTTTTTTAACTGAAGAGATATATTAAACATTATACAGTAATAGCAGAGTAATACTGTGTGTATTTAACAAACCAATTAATAAAAGGATTTAAAATCATGTGAAAACTATAAAATATATACCAAAAAAGAATACAGCTTCAGTTATTGCAAGTTGAGTTTGTTCCCGTTCAAACCAGCAGACAGAGAAGTTGAATGTCAAGTGTCTTTGATATCAGAACATGAGGACATGACTCCATCATAGATCTCTTATGTTCAAAATGGGCAAATTCAGGTCTCCTCTCTAAGAAAGCCTCAGTCTGAAATCTACACTGAGCTATTGATGTTTTCAGACTGTGGAAAACCTAGCAATCAGACGTTTTCTAATCTCATATGTAATGAGCAGAGTAACGCATTACAATTAACATGCATTAAGTAATCAGATTACTTTTTGATGTCACGAGTAAAGTAACGCATTTCAATTAACATGCATTATGTAATCTGAATACGTTTCTGATGTAACAAGTAAAGTAATGCATTACACAAAAAACATGCATTACGTACTCAGATTACTTTTTGACATAACGAGTAAAGTAATGCATTACAAGTAATGTGCATTACATAACACATCACAAATAATGTGCATTACATAATCAGATTACTTTTTGATGTAACGAGTAGAGTAAGGCATTACAAGAATTACGTAATCAGATTACTTCTTGATATAACCAGTAGAGTAACGCATTACAAGAAATGCGTGTTACGTAATCAGATTACTTCTTGATATAACGAGTAGAGTAACGCATTACAAGAAATGTGCATTATGTAATCAGATCACTTCTTGATATAACCAGTAGAATAACGCATTACAAGAAATGTGCATTATGTAATCAGATCACTTCTTGATATAACCAGTAGAATAACGCATTACAAGAAATGCGCATTACATAATCAGATCACTTCTTGATATAACCAGTAGAATAACGCATTACAAGAAATGCGTGTTACGTAATCAGATTACTTCTTGATATAACGAGTAGAGTAACGCATTACAAGAAATGTGCATTATGTAATCAGATCACTTCTTGATATAACCAGTAGAATAACGCATTACAAGAAATGTGCATTATGTAATCAGATCACTTCTTGATATAACCAGTAGAATAACGCATTACAAGAAATGCGCGTTACGTAATCAGATCACTTCTTGATATAACCAGTAGAATAACGCATTACAAGAAATGCGCATTACGTAATCAGATTACTTCTTGATATAACCAGTAGAGTAATGCATTACAAGAAATGCATGTTACGTAATCAGATCACTTCTTGATATAACCAGTAGAATAACGCATTACAAGAAATGCACGTTATGTAATCAGATCACTTCTTGATATAACCAGTAGAATAACGCATTACAAGAAATGCGTGTTACGTAATCAGATTACTTCTTGATATAACGAGTAGAGTAACGCATTACAAGAAATGTGCATTATGTAATCAGATCACTTCTTGATATAACCAGTAGAGTAACGCATTACAAGAAATGCGCGTTACGTAATCAGATCACTTCTTGATATAACCAGTAGAATAACGCATTACAAGAAATGCGCATTACGTAATCAGATTACTTCTTGATATAACCAGTAGAATAACGCATTACAAGAAATGTGCATTATGTAATCAGATCACTTCTTGATATAACCAGTAGAATAACGCATTACAAGAAATGCATGTTACGTAATCAGATCACTTCTTGATATAACCAGTAGAGTAACGCATTACAAGAAATGCATGTTACGTAATCAGATCACTTCTTGATATAACCAGTAGAGTAACGCATTACAAGAAATGCGCGTTACGTAATCAGATCACTTCTTGATATAACCAGTAGAATAACGCATTACAAGAAATGTGCATTATGTAATCAGATCACTTCTTGATATAACCAGTAGAATAACGCATTACAAGAAATGCGCGTTACGTAATCAGATCACTTCTTGATATAACCAGTAGAATAACGCATTACAAGAAATGCGCATTACGTAATCAGATTACTTCTTGATATAACCAGTAGAGTAATGCATTACAAGAAATGCATGTTACGTAATCAGATCACTTCTTGATATAACCAGTAGAATAACGCATTACAAGAAATGCGCGTTACGTAATCAGATCACTTCTTGATATAACCAGTAGAATAACGCATTACAAGAAATGCGCATTACGTAATCAGATTACTTCTTGATATAACCAGTAGAGTAATGCATTACAAGAAATGCATGTTACGTAATCAGATCACTTCTTGATATAACCAGTAGAGTAACGCATTACAAGAAATGCGCATTACGTAATCAGATTACTTCTTGATATAACCAGTAGAGTAATGCATTACAAGAAATGCGCATTACGTAATCAGATTACTTCTTGATATAACCAGTAGAGTAATGCATTACAAGAAATGCGCATTACGTAATCAGATCACTTCTTGATATAACCAGTAGAATAACGCATTACAAGAAATGCGCATTACGTAATCAGATTACTTCTTGATATAACCAGTAGAGTAATGCATTACAAGAAATGCATGTTACGTAATCAGATCACTTCTTGATATAACCAGTAGAATAACGCATTACAAGAAATGCGCGTTACGTAATCAGATCACTTCTTGATATAACCAGTAGAATAACGCATTACAAGAAATGCGCGTTACGTAATCAGATCACTTCTTGATATAACCAGTAGAATAACGCATTACAAGAAATGCATGTTACGTAATCAGATCACTTCTTGATATAACCAGTAGAATAACGCATTACAAGAAATGCGCATTACGTAATCAGATCACTTCTTGATATAACCAGTAGAGTAATGCATTACAAGAAATGCATGTTACGTAATCAGATCACTTCTTGATATAACCAGTAGAATAACGCATTACAAGAAATGTGCGTTACGTAATCAGATCACTTCTTGATGTAACAAGTAGAGTAACGCATTACAAGAAATGCGCGTTACGTAATCAGATCACTTCTTGATATAACCAGTAGAGTAACGCATTACAAGAAATGCATGTTACGTAATCAGATCACTTCTTGATATAACCAGTAGAGTAACGCATTACAAGAAATGCATGTTACGTAATCAGATCACTTCTTGATGTAACAAGTAGAGTAACGCATTACAAGAAATGTGCATTATGTAATCAGATCACTTCTTGATATAACCAGTAGAGTAACGCATTACAATAAATGCGCATTACGTAATCAGATCACTTCTTGATGTAACGAGTAGAGTAACGCATTACAAGAAATGTGCATTATGTAATCAGATCACTTCTTGATATAACCAGTAGAGTAACGCATTACAATAAATGCGCATTACGTAATCAGATCACTTCTTGATGTAACGAGTAGAGTAACGCATTACAAGAAATGTGCATTATGTAATCAGATCACTTCTTGATATAACCAGTAGAGTAACGCATTACAATAAATGCGCATTACGTAATCAGATCACTTCTTGATGTAACCAGTAGAGTAACGCATTACAAGAAATGTGCATTATGTAATCAGATCACTACTTGATATAACCAGTAGAGTAACGCATTACAATAAATGCGCATTACGTAATCAGATCACTTCTTGATATAACCAGTAGAGTAACGCATTACAAGAAATGCACGTTACGTAATCAGATCACTTCTTGATGTAACGAGTAGAGTAACGCATTACAAGAAATGCGCATTATGTAATCAGATCACTTCTTGATATAACCAGTAGAATAACGCATTACAAGAAATGTACGTTATGTAATCAGATCACTTCTTGATATAACCAGTAGAGTAACGCATTACAAGAAATGCGCATTACATAATCAGATCACTTCTTGATATAACCAGTAGAGTAACGCATTACAAGAAATGTACGTTATGTAATCAGATCACTTCTTGATGTAACGAGTAGAGTAACGCATTACAAGAAATGCACGTTACGTAATCAGATCACTTCTTGATGTAACGAGTAGAGTAACGCATTACAAGAAATGTGCATTATGTAATCAGATCACTTCTTGATATAACCAGTAGAGTAACGCATTACAATAAATGCGCATTACGTAATCAGATCACTTCTTGATATAACCAGTAGAGTAACGCATTACAAGAAATGCACGTTACGTAATCAGATCACTTCTTGATGTAACGAGTAGAGTAACGCATTACAAGAAATGCGCATTATGTAATCAGATCACTTCTTGATATAACCAGTAGAGTAACGCATTACAAGAAATGCAAGTTACGTAATCAGATCACTTCTTGATGTAACGAGTAGAGTAACGCATTACAAGAAATGCGCGTTACGTAATCAGATCACTTCTTGATATAACCAGTAGAGTAACGCATTACAAGAAATGTGCGTTACGTAATCAGATCACTTCTTGATGTAACAAGTAGAGTAACGCATTACAAGAAATGCGCGTTACGTAATCAGATCACTTCTTGATATAACCAGTAGAGTAACGCATTACAAGAAATGCAAGTTACGTAATCAGATCACTTCTTGATGTAACGAGTAGAGTAACGCATTACAAGAAATGCGTGTTACGTAATCAGATCACTTCTTGATGTAACGAGTAGAGTAACACATTACAAGAAATGCGTGTTACGTAATCAGATCACTTCTTGATATAACCAGTAGTATAACGCATTACAAGAAATGCGCGTTACGTAATCAGATCACTTCTTGATATAACCAGTAGAGTAACGCATTACAAGAAATGCGCGTTACGTAATCAGATCACTTCTTGATATAACCAGTAGAATAACGCATTACAAGAAATGCATGTTACGTAATCAGATCACTTCTTGATATAACCAGTAGAATAACGCATTACAAGAAATGCACGTTAAGTAATCAGATCACTTCTTGATGTAACGAGTAGAGTAACGCATTACAAGAAATGCGCATTATGTAATCAGATTACTTCTTGATATAACCAGTAGAGTAACGCATTACAAGAAATGCGCATTACGTAATCAGATCACTTCTTGATGTAACGAGTAGAGTAACGCATTACAAGAAATGCGTGTTACGTAATCAGATCACTTCTTGATGTAACGAGTAGAGTAATGCATTACAAGAAATGCGTGTTACGTAATCAGATCACTTCTTGATGTAACGAGTAGAGTAACGCATTACAAGAAATGCACATTACGTAATCAGATTACATTTGATATAACGAGTAGAGTAACGCATTACAAGAAATGCGCGTTACGTAATCAGATTACATTTGATATAACGAGTAAAGTAATGCATTACAAGTAACATGCATATCAATCATAAAGCACATTATGCAATCAGATTAATTTTTAATGTAACGAGTAAAGTAGCAATCTAATAACACAAATACATTTACTTACAGACAAAAAAGTCACTGCAGATGAAGTATTTTCAAGAACAGCAGTAACAGTAATAGTATGAATTGTAGCTACAATATAGCTAGTGATGCATGATGTCTAATTTAGTGGACAGATGATTAATTAGAATTTCCACCCAGTCTAAAATCAATACTAGGAAAATTAAACAATGATATGACTCTTTAGATGTTACAACATTTTTTAACCTGCAAAAGTCTCCTAGGATAGAAGTAATAGATGGACATTCCAGAGCAATTTGGCATTTCTGACTGGCTTGGGTGGTGCATCAGCAACATGTTTCCCCCTTTACAGCTGGTTACGTTCAGTTCCTCTGCCAACATCATAACACTGACCATCTATACACTCGACCCTTACAGCTCCGACCACATCTGCCCTTGTTACCAAGCAGCAATGTAATCCACATCTCGTTTTTCAATCATCCCCAACTTTCACCCTCACTCAACACCGAGATGAATGAAATATCACACAATGGAACATGACAAAACGGGTCAGAGAGTTCGGCTCAGAGATACCTATTCAGCGGGATCATCAATACACAAGTCAAGAACGCGGGCACGTCGGCTCTAACAGCCTTATGCTCTCGGAGACCAAAAGCAGCACCTTCATTAAAACTTCAGCAAAGTGCGTGACTGACGACAAAACGCTCAGCAGATGTGTCATGACTCGCAGTGAGCTCGGAGTGAAAAGGCTTTTGGCTCTTTGTAAATGGAGCCGAATCGCGTTGCTGTCCCTCGAGTCTGCCATTAGAGGAAAAATCCCGTTAGGGCTGAAAAGTTTTATGTGCGGAAAATTGCCGTGGGTACTCTGAGGCTCACATTTGACCAGGTCTGGAGTCATTACGATAACGGGCCACTGCTTTTAAAGCAAAACTAGCTTTTAAAAAGATTAAAGTAGCTGATCGTAATCCTGAAAAGAGGTGGAGATTTGAGCAATACTGATGCTGACATGCACAGCACGCTTATTTTAGTATCATTGAGATACTAGGATAGTATTTTAAATGTACTTTTTATTTTTATATTTTCCATTTTCATTTGTTTCAATTCCATTCATAATTTACATTAATAAAACAAACTGCTTACTGCAGAGCCTTGTAACAGCCAGCCTTGTGTTGCAATATCAGGATTTTTTTTTTTCTTTTATTCTGAGAAGTCCACTTTGCCAATTGATCGGCAGGGAACTCAAAGGGAGGTTCTGACTTTCTACCGAGATGCTCTTGCATCTTTTGGTCTGCAGCTTGAAAGTGTCACAGTCCAAAGCACCGGAGAGCAGTCGGCCTTAAATCAATAACCCTGAATATCGCCCGAAGGTCAGAAAATACAGAGGGAGGCAGAATTCATCAAGCAACAGGAGACGAAACCGAAGGGATTTACATGAGTTTTGCAGATTTTATGGTAAAAGGTCAATGACTCCTCAAGAACAAAGGGTGCTTTTGGTTTTTTAATTCACTTTCTCCTCAAGGGCCTTAAATCAAAATCTCAGTTAAACACCCACATTGAATCCATACAAACAAAAGCAATAAACTCTTTTAGGACCATCAAGACCTTTTTACTCTTAGTTCTCATAACTGTATAAATACAGCATAACTCATAACTGCAAAAATACCCAATTTCTGTAAAAACATTTTAAGTATTAACTGGAGATGCACTGATATATTGGCCAATAATCGGTATCAACCGATAAAAGCAGATTTTCGGTTATCGTCTGATAGTTTAAAACAGACGATATATACTGTCAATCAAAAGAGGGCATGAAAATGCACTGAATTTGTGCTTTGTGCAAAAGTTTGATGTTTAATATTAATAGTATATGAAGTAATAACATTCAGAAAGTTAAGAAATAATCAATTAATCTTTAGAATTAAGTTAATGTGTTTTAATATTAATTTGAGTAATGTGTTTATTTTTATAACTGTTACCAGTTACTCTGAAAATAAAGTTTTTATTTGCATTTTTATTCAAAATATAATAATTAAAAACATAATGATTAATTATTAATTATAATGAAATTATCATTCATTTAAAAGAAGGTGTAAAAGACAACCCCCAAACTATCGGTATCGTTATCGGTACCAGCAGATATCACTCTGAATAATCGGCTATCGCTATCGGTGGAGATAATACCGGTTAATATCAGTGCATCTCCAGTATTAACTCTTCCTCCGCCATTGACAGAATTTTTCCCATCATTTATGACACAATGCTTCCCCGGTATTGGCAGAATTTGCCATCAATCCATGTTTTCACTGATATACAGCTATTACACAACTTCTAAGGAAGTACAGAATCTCTGGATCAAAACACAGATGAAGAATCAGCAGAAACAAGTGATAAGGTGCGTCCCAATTTGCATACTTAATCACTATTCTATGCCGTTTTGTAGTATAAATAGTGTGGGTATAGTGAGTTCACACTGAAAATTCCAAAAAGAAAAAGTGCACTTTAAATACTTGGATGATGCATTTAATTAACCGAAAAAAAGAAGTGTGGAATGTTGGACACTTCATGCATTCAACTGTCACAGACAGACTCTGATGTTGAATGACAAAATAATATAAAGTTCATACACTACACGGCTGAGCACATAGTGTATAAGTACATAGCGCGTCATTTGGGACACAGCGATAGAAGCACTGTTTACGCTCATGTAAGCTAACGCGATCTTCAAACATTAAACAGCTTATAAATCAAAACTACCTAACATTACTGAATGAAATATATACCCAGGATGAGGTACAGGACTGTGAAGCTTTAGGGGTGTTGATCGACTCAATCTACCCAGTCTTTGTTTTGATCACCATTCTGAATCCCATCCAGACACGCATTTTTTTTTTCAGCTTTTTGTTCAAAATGTTGCATTTTTATGAAACTTACCCACATTCAAGTGTTGATAAAAGAGAATGCATAAAGGTTTTTAAAAACAGAGTCTCGGTTCTTTCTTTTGATATATTGCATGTTCAGATACAACAAAATGTTCTGGGGGCCATGAAAGTTTTGTGAAAATGATTAAATAAATAAATAAAATGCTGGCACTGGATGGAAACTTTAAAAATAAAAAACGCTGTTGGGGAACTAGTTCAAATGTATAGTATTTATAAATAATTGAATACCTCCTAGCTTTTGTACTATCTTTAAATGTAATTTCAATGTTTTTATTGTAATTAGGTGAACTAATAAGGTCACTCACCTCTACTAAAACCAAGATGTACAGCTTAAATAACACATTTTTGTACAAAAAATTAACTTAAGTGCTTTGACCAAAATAGTAATAAATTGAATAAAAATATGAAATAAATAATTTTTCTGTATCTCCTTAATATCTCTAGGGTCATAAATCAGAAGCTCTCTACAAAAATGTTCCCATTTTTGAAGAAAAAAAAAACTAACCCTGTACATTTTTCACAGTTTCGCTTGCATGAAGGGAACACGACCGCAGCCGAGCATGACAAACAAGAGCTTCACTAGCACAGCTCTCTGCCAGCTTTGGGATTTTTGCAGCATGCGGCCATTTCTCACCGATGCTGTCAAGATGTGAGACTCTGCCTGTGAGGCCACATACAGCGTGCCTGTGGCTGCCTGTTGTACTGCTATGAGAACAGATTGAGAAGAGGGTTTCATGCCGGCATTTTAAGAGCATGACTGACAAGTTTGTTAAGGTACATGTGTAAAATTGCATATTAAAGAGTGATATATTGCACAATGTAGAGAGCGGAGAATCAAATCAAAGTTACCTTGATAATTTGGGATAAAACAGTGAGATTTAGTATGAAAATGTGCTGTAACTCTTCTCCACAGCCCAAAAAGAGCATCCATTCAAAGTAAAACAGCAAAATATGACTTAGATTCAAAA